>NC_056731.1:893766036-893953536 GCF_019279795.1 Protopterus annectens
CATTTCTACCCGAGGGGAACACCTGATTGCTACTGTGGGTGTACATAAGATGAGGGGTACACCTGACACATACATATTTGCTAGGTCTGCACTGCTATGTCAGGTACTCCATTTCAGTCTGTACTGTTGCCTATCATACTGGCTTGAGGCATACCACTGTACTACAGACCTTAGCTTCAAATTACAAGCATATTAGTTTGTGATTTCATAGCCTACCCAACCCACATCACACTGCCTGGCCTGCTGTTATCTGTCTGCATAGGCCTGGGGTGAGGTTACTCATATGCCTCTTCAGAGGGCATGCTACAGCATTTGTTTGTGTTTGTCTAAAATTCTCCTGCTGGCTGTAACTGTTAGATATGTGACCCCCCCAACTGGTATGTGTGAGTGACTTAAGTTGTGTCTGTGCCAGTGAAATGCTGTCATGGCTTAGTGGTTCAGTATTGTGACTGTAGTGCACAGTATCCTGAGTTTGAGCCCTGTCACTGCTTTTTATTTTCCTGCTGGGCAGACCTGACTGGTTAAGGAACAGTAAAGCAGGTGTGAGTGTGTTTACCCAACTTTGCTCAACTTTGCCTGACTTTGTCCAACGTTGCCCAACTTTGCCCGACGTTGCCCGACATTGCGCTGGTTAGCGCGGTGCAGAGCTACACGCAATTGTATTTAAATATGCTCAATACTGGTAAAATGTGCTTAGCAGTGCTTTATATTGCTAAAAATAGGGCACTCATGCCTCAGGTGGTGCTGCAGGGCTGCCTATGTTGGATGCACATAGTACACTCCCTATACATATTTGAAAATAGGTAGTGTCAAGTTAGGCATCCCTTTTACTGTATGTGTGAGTCAGAGAGAGGTGTCATTTCCAGGGTTCCTACTGAGTCAGTGTATGTGCTATGCTTTGCCTCTTTGCCAAGGCCAGGGCATACTGGGCATGCCTCCTTCTGCCTACTGGGGCAGGCTCAGGTTGTTCCTCCTCCGAGTCATGCTGTGCCTGTGCAGGCCTTGGCAATGGTGGGGGGCTGTTTGGCCCTGCCCCATGCTGTTCCTGCTGCACCTGTTTCTGCAGGATCATATTGTGTAGCATGGCATATACCATAATTTGGGTACATGTAGTTGATGAGTACTGCAAGGCTCCACCAGATGTGTCCAGGCACCAGAACCATGACTTGAGCATCCCAAACACATGCTCAGTTATCTTTCTTGTTTGTGTGTGTGCCTCATTATGGAGTTCTTGTTTGGGTGTGTGCGCATTTCTGATGGATGTCATCAGCCACGGCTCCAGGGCGTGTCCAGCATCCCCCACTAGGTGACCATCAGGGATGTCCCCACTGACAAATCTCTGGTACAGCTGCATCAGATGCCAGATGTGGGAATTGTGATAGCTTCCAGGGCAGCCAGCACACACATTCATTATTATGCCCTGGGCATCGCACATGACTTGGCAGTTGATGGAGGGGAAGCCCTTGTGGTTGATGTAGGCCCTACCCCACTCACTGGGTGGTGCTTTGATGCGTATGTGCGTGCAGTCTATTGCACCCACTACCTCGGGGTATTCTGCTATTTGGTGGAAAAGATGCATATTGCTGACCAATGCCTCACGGGAATTGGGGAAATATATGTGGTCACCGACATGTGTTGACGTGGCATCCAGGAACTGGTGGAGTACCCTGGATGCTGATGCCTGCAAAATCCCCATCATATCACCAGTTGGTCTCTGGAAGGTAACTGTAGCTAATATTCTTATGCCAGCACATACCTTGATATCCACTGGGATGGGTTCCCCTCTGTTGGTTCTGTGTGTGAGGCGTGGCTGGCACAGCTCAACAATTTGCTGCAGGAGGTCTCTATCCACCCTATAGCGCTCCACTATCTCCAGCTCATGTAGCCCCTGGTAGGTTACCCTGGGTCTGTACACTCTTCTCTGTCTCCTCACTGTGGGTTGCTCAGCAGCATTCACAACATCACCACCCTTAGCACCTTGCACATGTTGGGTTATGATAGCAAGAGCAGCCAATAACATTTTGTCTGACTTAAGCTTTTAAAGCTTTCCCTCTTTGTATACTGCAGTGTTGTAGAGTTCTTGGGAAAAAAAACAGGGGGCATGCTGTTTGCAGAGTTTAAAGTGCTGGGCTGTGCTGGGTTAGTCTGCTACCTGTGTAATTGGCTGATTCTGATATATTTCACCTGGCAGCTCTGCTAGTTCTCCTTGGTTAACTTCCTACTACTTCTTTTCCCTTTCTGTTTCTGCCCGTGGCAGTACCACGCAAACATGTGCACATGCGCGCACATGAGCACACATGCTGTGTGCATGTTTGCAAGAAATTTCCGATCTTTTAACAGTGTGCACCTTTGGTTTCAGGTTTTCATATAGGACAACTGTAGGCACGCCTCTTGCAATCCTGAATAACACAGGGCAAACACAAGCCACTGTGCTCCAATTAGCTTACAGCCTTTCTGACATGCCCCGTCATGATGTCACCTATATTCTACTCTACTACTCACCTACTCCTACACGTACACTCTTGGGACATGGCTCACATCCTGTGGAAAATTGGGATTCACTATCCTTATCCTCATTTGCATAGGATTGCCTACTAATGCAGGTTACATCTCTCGCACTGAGCTCCCCCCCCCCTTAGCAACCCCTACTCAGTGGCCATGTTGTCTTCAACCTGCCATTCACCTGCATGACAGGATAAGGTTTTTAGTGAAAATGCCTATTTTGGCTACTTTTAAATTATTTTCTTGTTTTTTAAAGCGCCGCACATTTGCACGGTGCTGCGCTATGCTTAAACATTGGAGATCGGGGGAAAAAAAAGTTAGATTTTAATAATTTTGAACATTTATAAATGACAATGGCCTTATATTTGGCCATTGGCATGCTTCCTCAACTGTATGCATCCTTTATTTGGAGCTGTCATAGCTCTATTTAGCTATTTGCAGAACGGTACTCCGTTGCTAATAGAGTACATTTCTGCAGATAACACTAATCTTCCACGGGCAGGTTAGTGTTTCCTGGATTGCAAATTTACCTCATTTGCATAGCTTTCAGCAGCAAATGAGGTAATTTGCATACCATGACTCTGTCCGTGCAAGAGTAGCTTTAGCAGCTCTCATGCACGCCCCTGCCAGCTGTACCTGGATCGCATGGCAGACATATTGCCGCAGTGAGCTCCTACACTCTTCTTGCACTCCGCGCAAGCTTTTGTAAATCCGGCCGATGGTTTTCTGTAGACTGAGCAGGTAGAAATTCATTATATGAAAGGAACAGCCAGCTATGGCCATTGGGGACCCCTGATAAGAGGGGACACAAGGGCAAATGCCTCATTTGACCCCTTATTTTGGCCTTGAGGTATACAAGGGTGGATCAAGGTATTAGGGTGCTGGGCTGTACCAACTCCAACTTCAGCTTTAGTTTAAATTTTAACTTTATTAACATTCTTAATTACAATGCACCAGAATAGTAATTGAATAAAAATTGACAAAAAGTACAAAAAAAAGATTATATAGGAAAGTGCTAAATAAAATGTAGTTATCCCATCTCATTATTTGCCATACAAAACAAATGTGCTTTAAATGTCCTTATGAAGACCACCAGTGACAGTGGTAGCAAATTCCAGTGATGAGGTGCCAGATTAATTTTAAACACACTTTTTATTTATTTATTTATTTATTGCTTTCTGACTACTGACCCAGACCTACCTATTCCCTTAACAACACTGAAATTCAACAAGTTACACCAAACTACTTGGGTTCACTAATGACGATAATCTAAAATTTGACTTACATGCATGAATAGTAAACAAGGGATCTGCTGCAGGTCCTTGCATGCTAGTAGCTCAGGACACACTTGCTCACTGCCAGATGCTAAAAACAGTGTTTGAACTCCCAGTAGCCCATCTCCCATTTCTACATAGCCCTTTCAATACCTGCCCCTATAAAACTGTATAACCCTACCACAGCCCTAACTCTAACCACAAAACTCCCACATTGGTCCAAACCCAAGTCCTCACTCCCTTACCCTAAATCTCTACTTCTCTTCACTAACCATCACTTATCCTAAAGCCCCAAGTTGCTCCATAAACCTAAAACTCCTCCAACCCCTAAACCTAAATTCCCCAATCACTCCCTAACCTTAAAACTTCCCTCCTGCTCCCAAAACCTAAAATTCCCTTCCTACTCCCTAACTTTAAAACTCCCTTCCCATTCCCTAACCCTAAAATCTCCTTCTTACTCTCTAACCCCACAATGCCTCTCCAGCTCCTTCCTTACTCATATTAGAGCTCGAGCATGAGTGGAAACCTGCACAAGCTACAGGATGCTCAAGTTCATGCTTCAAGGCAGTAATTTTCAAGTGATTGGGGCTCAATCACTTCTAGTAGACCTGTAAAAAAACATAGCAGAAACCCAGAAGTCTATAATACCCAAATACATTTCTCATTGAGTATAGCAGAAAAAATACGTTGTCTGCCTACCTACTTCCAACACTACTTTATGCTTCACCTGTAGTCACTAATCTACACTCCAGCATGAATAACAAGCTACTGCAAAGTCACAACAAACATTGCAAAATCTGCATACAATCTCCCTACAGGTCTCATAATCGTATAGCTCTCCTAAAAATTCAAATGGCTGGAACTACATCAACTCAGCTAGACAAAACTATTTATGTCACACAATCTAGTTTATAAACAAACCAAATGTCCCAATTTAAAAATATCCTTATACTATACAGGCCAACAAGATGTGTGTGTGTGTGTGTGTGTGTGTGTGTGTGTGTGTGTGGTGGGTTGCACTGCATGAGTTTGACAACAGTAAGTTGGAATACATTACTCTGATCATTATTTTCTTTGTTCATTTGATTATATTTAGACCTCTAAGCTGTACACAGTCATTGAGGTAACTGTAAGCAGTAGAACTTCTCACACATAAATGTGTGTGTGTGTGTGTGTGTGTGTGTGTGTGTGTGTGTGTGTGTGTGTGTGTGTGTGTGTTTCATTCTATATGTACTCATTTATTTATCCATCCATCCATTTGATCATAAGCAGACCTCTGTGGTATACATCACATATTATAGATACTGTTAAGGAAAAAAATTGGAAATGTAGTCTAGATAGTGACTAAATGACTAATGCTGGGGAAGGTGGTTACAGACATTTTCTCAACTTTTTCAAGTAGCATGTCTACATATTCTTCACAACAGACTGGTATACCATTAAATCTGTCTGAACAACAATTTCCTCTCTGAAAAAGATCCTCAAGTAGTAGGTCACTTTATGAAGTAGCCAAGCCCTAGATGAGCTAGGTTACTGTTGATTTTAACTGTATATTATTTTCCTTTATAGCTATAGAGTCCCTCAGTATATGTGCCAACAACCCTGTCAGCCTACCTAGGTTTGATTCAATATCCAGTTCTGAGTGCAAAGCTTTCTTCAGTTCTTATTCATGGCTTCTTCCATTCTAGCTTGAACTCAACCCAAGCAAACAAACAAATTTATTTATTTGAGTGCAGTTTTTAGCAGGATTATCCATATAAAGTTTTTTTTTTTACCCAGTGCTCTAGACATTGTAAGGTGCAGTTCTGTCCATGATCACTGGTTCTAACTCCTATATCTAATCAGTAAAGTAACAATAACTGGTGGGCATGGAGGACTGACTCCAGCTGTCATTTTATCACAATTTCATCATATTTAAAACATCATTGCTTTGACTTGGCAGAACTAGTGTTTGTTTGACTGAAACATGTTGTGATGAATATATCAGGAATACCTTGTTGAGAAAAATTGAATTCAAATTTGTTATGACAGTTTGAGAAGAGCAACAGTTTGAGAGATGATTTTTAGGGATGCCCCAGATTTTGACTCAAATGTTAGCTCTGTCCCTCTTAATCCCCCTGAAACTAATGAGTAAGAAGCTGAGATCCCTCATAAAATCCTCCAAAGCTAGTTACGAAAATAAAATTGCCAAAGATTCCAAAGACAACCACAAGGCATTCTATAGCTATGTCAAGAATCTAAATGGCAATGCTCAGCTCTGCTCTGAGCTGCAACACAATGGCATTAAATATACTGATCCCAAGGATATTGCCAATATCCTGGCAGATCGATTCAGTGCCAACTTCACCCCCTAAAGGGCCCATCTCAATACTGAAAGATTGCCAAATTCCAGTAATAATGGCCACATAGGTAAAAACCGCACTCTCCAAAGCTAAGAATACAGCATCCATGGGACCAGACGACATCCCGGGCTATGTACTACATGAACTACAAAATGAACTCGTACCTCACCCAAGTGTCATGTTTAATCATAGCCTTACCTCAGGTTTCATGCACACTGAGTGTTGCACAGCTACAGTTATCCCACTCCACAAGGGGTGTTCCACCTTGGATCCTGGAACTACCACTCCATCAATCTGATGAGCCTGATCTACAAGACCATGGAACGTATTATCATGGAACTTATAAACAAAGACATTGGCAACCTTCAAACACTGGACCCCAGTTTGGGTTCGTGAAGGGCCGATCTTGTCTTCTGAACCTGATTGACTTCTTAGAATATGTTTCCAGAGCTGTAGATGAGGGTAAGGCAGTCCACACAGCCTATCTGGACCTCACCAAGGCCTTTGACACCATTCCCCTACTCTGGAATAATAGATAAACTTACTAAGCTGGGTATTAATCCCTACATCACTCCATGCGTTGCCAACTGCTTACTGACAGAACCCACATTGTAAAAGTAGCCGACTCCAAATCCAGCACCAGACAAATGACAAGTGAAGTACCTCAGAGTTCAGTCCTGGGACTGCTCTTGTTTGGCATCTACTTCTCTGAAGTACAGGTCAACACTAAGGGACTCTGGCTAACAAAGTTCGCAGATGACTGCAAACTAGGAGCCATTATTGAATCCCCAAATGATGTGAATATTCTACAAAAGGGCCTTACAGGAACAAATGCTTGGTGCCAGAGCCATGGGCTCAAGCTCAATGCCAAGAAATGTATAGTTATCCCCTTTGGGAAAAAACATGTACACGTAAATTAACAAATATGTGGCAGTACACTAAACACCGAAAGTGTGATAAGAGACTTGGGGACACAGGTGGACAGTGATCTCACCTTCGATAAACACATCATTGCAACAGTCAGGAAATCCTTCTATGTGGCACACCTCATCACTAAGGGCTTTTCATCCAGAAAAAAGGAGGTCATTGTCCCACTGTACTCATCCCTCATTAGACCCATTATAAAATACAACACCCTGTTTGGTATGTACCTCTTAAGACATCTGCAACAGCTGGAAAGGCCACAGAAATACCTCACTAAATGAATCACAGGCCTAAAGAAGATGCCCTATGCTGACCATCTAAAAAAACTCCAGTTATACTCTGTCACATATCGTCGACTCAGAGGCGATCTGCTTGACATACAAGGCCATGTCAAACCCAGAGCTGTTGGACATGCTACACTTAAAGAAATCCCAATCCCTCAGAGCCACACGCTCCAGGGATCTAAACCTTGTCATCACAATGAACAAAACATGCTGTGGGATAGGTTCCTGACCCAGAGACTCACCAGACTCTGGAATAGATTGCCCATACATGTCAAGCAGAGTGCCTCATTGGCCCTCTTCAAAAAGAATCTTGACGTTTGGATGGGAGATAGGAAATTCACCCCGGGGATCATGTCAGTTGCCCTGCTAGACAGGGGTCCAGGGAAGTAAATATTGTGGGAAGAAATAGCCAGGGAATTGTTATGGCTAGGCTTGTATAGGCCCAGTACCAACCTATGACTTTTGGAGAAAAGGTGATGAGTTACATTTAATAAATGATGACGATAATTAGAGTTATACTTTCCTTTTACTTCACAAAATGTACATTAATTCACATTCTTGTATTCTGTCAATTTCCCAAGTTAATAGTGCTAATATTTTAAAAGTGTCCCTGATTGCACCTGAGTATATCTAGATTTGTCCCTGATTCTGATGAGATTTGTTCCTGATACATTGAAAGCTATGGAAGAAGTATATTTTAGCTTGGTATCTTCAGGCTATTCAGAATAGTAAAATATATCTAAACTGATTGTCCTTGAAATTAAGTTAAGTTTTAAGTACCCTTGCTCTACTGTCTGTTTGGAATTTTGTGAGGTGCTATTATATCTTCAGAGCTGCTTTTGTGTGGCATGTTAGAGATTGCTTTCATTGTCTTCAGTCCAATCTCTTTGGCATTTTCAAGCCAACATATAATGTCATATGTCCTTTCTTTACATTTAACAGTTTTCATGTTCTCTCCAACATGAGATTATGTGGCAGGTTTGGTGAAATCATTGTGTTGCATTTGAACATCGGTCCCTGTGATTAATGAATTTCTACATGTGAGGTGTCATGGAAATTAATTGGTAATAGAACTTTATGTTGTCACATAGCTAAAGTCATTCTCAGTATTAAGAGTACAATGGACCTGTCAGAGTTTGAGCTTATCTGTACTACAGGTTTGACTCCAACTTGTTATTCTGATATATACTTGTGAGACAAGGTTCTTCTCAGTTAGTCACTTTAAACTGAAAATAACAAAGCAAGTGGTTGGGGAGGGATTGACATTTTTTCTTTAAGTTTTATGTCTTTGTTATTATGATAAATTAATTTTTGTGTCTACATTTGTACTTGATTAAGTAGTTTGTGCAATCAGAACTAACAGTTTTGTGTTAAGAGGTGTTGGGTTTCATGGTATTGCAGTTGAATCTATTTAACTAACTCAGATACCTGAAAAGAACTATCTTTCTAAAAATAGCTCTATCATGCATTCTGAAGAGTAAGAATAATGCTGGATAACTGCATAGCAAGTTCAGTACTGCATGACCAGTTGCCTGTGTAAAATTATAACCATGCTCAAAGCTGACACTGCTGTAATATAGCCCAGCTCCATTCCAGTTACTCTTGCCCATTCAGTTGCATGCTGCAGCTTCCCCCTTAGATTAAAGTCTCCAGTGAGTATTGCCAGATTGAAGGGACATTTTCTCCTTGCACTGCAGTTCTAATTATAATTTATATTCAGCTTTATAAAATTTCCAAGTAACATGCTGAAAGTAGCAATCTCTGTGATACCCCCACTTGTAAAAATGTTTCTTATCCAAAAAAGACCTGCTGCCTGACAACAACTATCTACTTGTTTCATGGGGAAGACATGATCAAAGTAAAAAGTGAACAGCAAACAAGAAACAAGCTCAAGATAAATTGCTTAAAGTATTACTGCACAAGTTATGGACCACACATGAGAGACACATTCTATTTAGTTTATGAGTAAAGCCTGCAAAGATGACTGCAAGTCTCCAACAAATGTAATGAGCTTCTGAAAATACTGTAATCCTGTCCTTTATTACAAATACTGTCATATGCATTTCAATACCTAAGGCTTATACGTTATCTAGTTATGTAAATATTCTCTGCATGGCAACAACGAAAAGGCTTTTAATGTTGGTAATTCTTTAACAGTATGCTTATTAAAGCTTACTTACATCTTACAATCTCCGACAAGCTTACTTGATGGTCATTAAAGCATTGCTACTTAAACACAGCAACAGGGCACTGTGACAGCATGCATTTTCTGAATAATAAGAAGCATCAATCAACAGTGTAAAAATATGATAGAAAACCAGAACATTCTGCAAAATCAAGGACAGATGAAAAGCCATGGTCATACTTGTGGTCTACCTTGGATGGGGGAATACTCTGCACACTTAACTGCATAACTGCTCCTTGCCTTGCTTGGACACATCCAGAGCCACTACAACAACAACAACAAGTATATCACAATTTGAAATGTCTCTGGCTGATGGTAATGGCTCTGACACTCATACATCTTAACCTCAGAGCAAGAAATCTAGATAAAGCCATACACAGAAGTAGGACACAGGCCCAAAAATAAGGACAATTGTTAAATATTGCTCTTATAAACTTAGAAAGATAATAGAATAGTAGTAGGTCTTGCATTAGTACGAATTTTCTGAAGGGTATGAAATCTGAAACTCAAATGTCTACCATTATTTTCTAACTTCAATCTTTAATGATTTGCCACTAATTTGCCCGAAGACCACAATTTTATGAAAAACAGCCCAAAAATGTGATGCAAAAATATAAAATTACCACACAATACAGCTGGGATCCTGTCAAAGAAGGGAGACCTTTTTTAATATTAGTACTGTTAACTTGAGCAGCTGACAAAATAAGAGCATCTACATGCATTTCTGAAATAAAAGCAAACTATAACTCTGATCATTACAGTTATTTATAATTGTAAACCCTCCACGTTTTCTCCCAAAATTGCCATTTTGCGGAGGGATTATTAGGGGGAGAGCAACATTTTGAGCCAAAATTGGGGACGGTTGAGAGGTTTGGATATTCCTAATTCTATAAAGTGATTTATTTGCACATACCTCTCAACTTCTTAATGCAGGAAATCTTGACAAGGCCAAATATATTGGGGGAACATACAAACAGTACTAAAAATTGCTCTTGTATAAACTTAAGACAGTTGATAGAATAACAGGTCTTGCTTTAGCATGCATTTTTCTGAAGGTTATGACGTCTGAAACTCAATGTCTGTCATTATTTAGTGACTTCATTCCTAAATGATTTGCCAGAAAATCACAAATTTTGTGAGGAACAAACCAAAAATAAGAAGCAAAAATCTATTCATTCTGCAAAAATCTGGATAGTTAATGAGGTATAGTTCAGCCGGAGCTGGATAAGTTTGCTGCCCTTTCCCCCTCACAAACTCATGGTCGAATGGAGCCCCCCCCCTGCAGCCATTCCAATGTCACATTCCTTGGTTATTTCACCCCATTTAGCATAAACACTGTAATGTGCATACTGCTTTATGTCTGCAATGATTTGGATTTCATTTGAAAGTTTTAATTTGCATTTTACAGCACAAACCCTAATAGATATCTGATAAACAAAGCAATGCAGTCTCACAATGAAAATAGACTTAGCATTAAAACTTCTCTGATCTTGAAGCTGACATTCATTGAAACTGCATTAAAACTTCTCTGATCTTGAAACTCACATTCATTGAAACAGCATTGAAACCCACATTCAAAGAAAATACATTTTGCCAGTGGCAGAGAAAGATTAGCTTTGGGCTGTTTTCAAATCATAGGCCCCTTGAACACGAAAAATACACATGCTCTTTGATACACCTTCCTGACCTTGTGCAATACAGTACAGTTGTTAGACGACATTTTAAATGTATTGTTTTGAACATTTTTCCAGTAAACAATGAAACAAAATGCATGCACCAATAATGTCAAAACTGCCCAGTTCAGAACATTTGCATCATAAAAGTCTACTCAGACTTTTGCAGTCCACCAGTATCAGTAAATATGCACAATCTCTGAAGAAGTAAAAGCCATCTAAATAATTCCACATTAAAGAAATCTGTAACTAATGAAGAAGTTGCTACTAGCAAACAACTTTATATGTCATTGTTTCATCTACAAATAAAGTGCCTGTTGCCCTTGAGGAATAAATTGACTATGTAGCATTAAAAAAATGATAAGCTAGTAATATCGCAATAGGGAATGGATGACAAACTGATAAAAGGTTCATAGTTACTAGGTACCTTTGTCAAAAAGGACTGCAGCATCCATCCCCTTTACAAGGCAGTACAGTATCAGCAATGCATCTACCTACTGTGGGAGTAGAACCCACACCCTTCTGCATCAAAAGCAAGTACCTGTTGTGCTATTAACAATGCAAGCAGACTCAGCATAAGCAGCACTAAACTTTTGTTCCCCTGCAGCTCTTAGCTCCATGTAAAATTTACTTGGCACTCAGCTGTATCTCTGAACTTTGCAGCACAAGAAATCTGGAAAAAGCCAAAATTTATTGGGGGGGGGGGGCAAAAGCCCAAAAACCAGGGACACATTTTAAACTGCTTGTATAATGTTGGAAAGTTGCTAGAACAAAATGCTGTGTTACCACCATACATTTCACTGCCAAGTCTTGAACCCAGGAGACCCTGTGCAAAACAGTCAGAGCAACATACCACTATGCCAAATCAGCTGTTTTGTGAAAGAGAGGAAGACTGAAACTTAAATAGCTACCCTTTAGTGAATTCAGTTCTCACCATAGCTCTCAACCTCATAGCAAAAAGCATGTGGACAAAGCCAGTAATGGGGGAATACAGCCCCCAAACATATTCAGTGAATTCAGTTCTCACCATAGCTCTCAACCTTAGCACAAAGAATCTGGATGAAGCCAATAATGGGGGAATACAGTCCCAAAAATAGGGACAAATTTCAAATACCCATGTTATAATCAGAAAATTGCTGAAATAAAAGGTTTTTTTTACTATGTACTTTCTGAAGAATATGAAGTCTGAAATTCAAATGCTTGTTATTTTTATTTAACATTTGTTAACCAGGAAAGTCTGACTTGAACAAAAGCCAATTTTCAGCAGAGCAAGGACAAACACTCCAGACATATGTCTTTATAAGATGGGAGGACATGCAGACTCCACACAGAAGGCACCACAGCCAAGAATCAAACGAGAGAACCTGTAGCTGTTAGGCAATAATGCTACCAGTGCACCACTGCTGCACTACTGACTTAGCAAGTTAAAACAAACACACAGAAACCATAGATTTTATGAGGAACAGAACAAATATGAGGCAAAAATCTGCAAACTTTTTACAAATGGTGGTGGGTAGGGAATTTAGGCCCTTGTCACTTGCACCCATGGTACAGGGTTCAAACCTGAGTATTCTCTACCCACCACCATGTGTTCTCTAGCCACTAGTGTATAGCAACTGGAGCATTTTACAGACACACACACACACACACACACACACACACACACACACACACACACACACACACACACTGCAGTCCTGAGTCAACTTTACTTGAATAATCCGCAGCAGCGGTGGATTCACACACCTTAATCCGGTCGCAGCAGCAGAATAAATGGCTGGTTTCTCCTTAGCCTGCCCATGCAAACTAATGCTAATGGCTGGTTTCCTGATTCTGTGAGAGTAGGCTGGGGTTTCCTGGTTCCACAGAAGTAGGCTGCAGGCTCCAGCCTGTGGGTGATGCAGTCCGGTGTTCTTCTGTTCTGTGCGGCCATAACAGCACAGACTTCTGGGGCTGCATGACAGAAATGCCTTTCTCCCCTATCTGGACTGCCTAACACAGCAGTCTGTAATTCTGTGAGTACCAGGAACTCCAAGCACACATGCATGGAGTTTCGGGACTTGTGATTTTTTTTTTTATTTTGTATTTCATTTTTTTTTTTTCTTCTACAGGTGGGGGGGGGGGCTGCACTCCTATAGCATGAGCTGCCCCTGCTTGTATTCCATCTTCTTGTTATACATTTCCTTGAGATTGCAAGTATTGTCCATACTAGATACATATTTGACTCATTCAAATGAGGACCTTTGTATACATTTAATAATACTAGAGCTTTAGATAATTTAAATGATTCATTAAATAAAGCTAGTAAAAAGTTTTTAATGCCATTCCAAAATGGCTTAATTTTAACACAGTCAAAAACATGCAATTCCAATCTGCATTGTATATTTGCTCACACCTCCAACATATTCCCTTTGTGGAAGAATTAATTTTAGTAATTCTATCTGGAGTTAAGAATGCTCTGTGCAAGCATTTCCAATTAAAAACTTTCCAGTATTGTATAAAAGATGCATGTTTTATTGATAATAAAATATTTGATTTAATTTCTTCATTTAGCTGTAATGAGTGTCCTTTTGTTATATAATTCCAATATGAGGATTTGGATGTTGTTTTATAATTTATCAATATCTTGTAAAATTTCGAAATACTATTTCCCATGTCATAATCATTATATATGATTTCATATAGGTATTTTGTAAGTTTAGGTATTTCTTTAAATGAAGAATTACTAATTATTCTGCATAAATCTTGTGAATACATCAGAATGCTTTGCATAGTTAGCCATCTTGTTGTGGAATTTTGTATGTTGTTTCTATTGTTTGCATAGCCAGAAATTTTAGTTCTTTGATACATTGAAACTAACAAGCAAATCCTTTCTGTTCTCAGGAATTAATTATTTCTCTGTATATTTTATGTGCATAGCTCTTTGTAACTATGAATGGTGTTAAAAGATCAAACCAGATTTTTAAATCTATATTTGCATTAATAATTTTCCTAAATGAGTCAATGCAATAATTAATCATATGAGTTTTAGTGGGCTTAGTTATGTTATATTGCATACTAATAGATAATGCATGCCATGGAAAATTGTTTTTATCTGTTATTTGAAATTTTTGTTGTAAATCAAATTCATTTATTGATATTAAAGTTAGTAATTCTTTCCAATTTGCAGAATAATTTGGATTTATCCAATCTGAGAATGTTTTAGATATTGATGCTTTTACACGTGTTTCTATATCAGGAGAGTTTAATCCTCCCTGTTTCCATGGTCTGAGATGATGTATTAAAGCTATTCTGTTTCTTTTGGGAAACTCTAAAAAATGTATTAGGCATGAGTTTACTTCTTTGAGTATATTCCTTCCTGGTAACAGTTGTATTGCGAAAGCTGTATATAAAATCTTGGGTAGTAAAACCATTTTTATTAACTGTAGTCCATCTTCAAATGTTAATATTATTTTGTTCCACTTTTCTACAGAGATTGTAATTGCATTGATGATATTATTGTAGTTTTTTAGCCTAATTCATTATTATCCTTGCATAACTCAATTCCTAGATATTTTAAGGTAGATTCTTATTTCCCAATAATGATTCCCCTTTGTCTGCAATTCTTTTTTTTTTTAATTTAAAAATAAAAAAGTTGATTTTGAGCATTACTTTAGAATGGTATTGTTCATAAACATCTACTCCTTTTATGTTTGTATTGTTACATAATGAATCTACCAATATTTCAATAACCAAAGCAAACTGAATTAGTGACATGGGACATCCTTGTTTAGTACCCTTTGTTATATGTATAAACTCAGATGTGACAGGACCTAGCTTAACATACGCTAAATTATTTGTATATATATATATATATATATATATATATATATATATATATATATTTATTTATATATTCTTTAGTAGATGAACAAAGACAGAATTCAAGTAACACCAGAATTTTAAATAAATAGTCCCAATTTAGGGAACCAAAGGCTTTCTCTATATCTAAGCCAATTATGAGTGTTTCTTTATTTTCTTTATTAACATAATCTATAAGAGAAATTATTCTTTTAATATTGTCATGTGTTTGTTTATGATATATAAATCCAGTTTGAACATTATTTATTTTTTTGGATAGTGGTATTTTCATTCTGTTAGTTAATATTGTCATAAATATCTTATAGTTATTATTTAATAATGATATAGGTCTATATGAGGTACAGAGGTTTGGGGATTTATTTTCCTTTAGGATTGGTGTAATTAAGGAATATCTCCAAGAGGGTGATATTAAAGCTTGTGACTGAATTTCTAATAGAGTTTTATGGAAGAAGGATAGTATCTTTGAAGGAAAAAGTTTATATATTTCCATAATTATGCCATCTATACCCAGAGCTTTATTATTTTTATCCTCTTTTATTGTATCTGTAATTTCTTTGTAGGGTATGGGTGCTTACAGATCTAGTTTTAAATTTTTTGGTATTTTTTTTTTATATTATAACATTTTTCGTCTAGATTTAATTTATCGATATGTATATTATCTTTTTGGAAATGTTCCATGCAATGATTTCTATAGGCATCAAGAATGTCACCTATATCTGAGACATTTTCCCCTTTCTTTTCATGGAAGATACTTTTAATGTTATTAGCTTTTGATTGTATTTTGATTCTTGTAGATAAATTATGTAGATATTTGGGAGAAGTGGCCAAGGTATTCATTTTTATTTTTTCTAAAGCTAAACTAGTTTTATGTGTTAGACTGTCATTGTATTTATTGTTTAATACTTCTACTTTCTTTTTCATCTCCAAATGATTTTGATTTTTTTCTGCTTTTACTGACAAAAGTTTGGATTGTAGATCTAATAATTCAGAATCATAATTGATATTAACTATGTTTAGACAGAATAATAATGACATTTGTACTAGCTGCCAGACACAGCTGCATCCACGCACACCATATCAGGATTGATCAAACAGCACTCATAGCTGTGATACCTGCCATAATTGACATTAACTATATTTCAACAGAATAATGATGCCATTTGTACTAAGAGCTTTCTACTATTATTTAACAAGGATATACATGACATTTCTAAATCATACTTTAACTGAAGAAGGCATTAGTCTCCATGACTGCATTTTTTTTTTGCAAAACACTCTGCTGTTACTGCTATTATATATGATGTTAATTTGTTACATTTGAGTCTGAACTCTGATGAATGGTACCTTGTTGAATTAGTTAATTAATTAATTACTTAAATTATTATAAGTAAAATCAATGAAAAATGAACAAGATAAGTATTCATTGAGTTCAAGTAGGGAAACAGAAACTTTAATGTTTGTATTATATGTTGCTTTGTTTGGCTTATATATAATGTAAATAGTAACCCATCTTGACCTAACTTTGTTTGTGAATAATTATTGGACTCTGAACATTCTGAATAAATCATTACTGTTTCTCAGTTGTTTAAGAAACTCTTCTTTTTTAAAAAATAAAAACAGATGACAAGTGATGTACCATATCAGTTGATACTTTGAGATGTAGTTAAGAGTTATTTTTTTGGGACAGCTATCTTGGAATCAGTTTTTTGTTTCTTCTTTCTAGCATCAGTCCAAGGATTTGTTTCTGTTATTCTTTTAAGAGTAGTGGCCATCCATTCCATTTCTTCTGGGATAGACACTATGTTGTTGTTTTTTGATGAATATACTAGCATCTTCTAAGTCATTACAGGTTCTCATCTCATTGGCAAAAAGTATTTTTGTCTTGGCTGGTAAGGCCAGCTGTGCTTTAATGTTGGTTTATTTCAATACTTTTTTTATTGGCCAGACTGTTTTCCTTTGTTCTTGTATTCTGGAAGAATAATCATTGTCAAACCTTATCAGGCTTGGATTGTATTTTAAGGGTGATTTTCTCCAAGCAGATTTTAATATTAGTTCCTTGTCCTGAAATGAACGAAATTTTATAACTATGGATCTAGGTGGAGTATTTGTTGAGTTAGAAGCAGGTTTCCTCAGTGCTCTATGCTCCCTTTCAATTCCAAATGAAAGTTCCTCTTTCAAGTCTAGAAATTCAGGAATCCAAGTTGTTAAGAATGAAAAAATGTCTTCACCTTCAGTGTTTTCAGGCAGACCAAAGATCCTTATATTGTTTCTCCTTTCTCTGTTTTCTAAGTCATCTATTTTGTTAAGCAACCATGTATTCTGTTTAAACAGAAATTCTTTTTGGAATTCTTCCTCTTTGAGTCTCCCTTCAATGTCATTTGGAGAAGTCTCTATATTTGTTGTTTTTTATGGTGTTGCTGTAATAGTTCCTTTAGAGTATCAGTCTGTTTTTGAGAATTTAATTTGAGGTTTTCTAAGTCATTTTTAAAGCCATCCATCTGCAAAGATAGTTCCTGTAAGGTAGATGTCATCAATTGCAATTCTTTTTTCAAAGCAGCATCTGCGTGATAATTCCTTGAGTTGTTCTTATTCAGTGACTCAATATATCTCCAAGTTACTTGACAGGAAAATTTTTGTACATCTCCACCAAAATTGATATTTATGTAGTTTAGTAGTTTATCTATAGATTTATGATGTTTTAAACTTGAAAATAATAACATTTTCCTGTATTATTATACTAGTTTATGGAACTCTCAAAATTCGCTGCTCTCAGTTGGCCATCTAGGCTCCGCCCCTTCTACTCAGTCTTGATGCCTATACTGTAATAGCTCCAAGGCTGTCCCTTACTCTCAGAATCTTCAATCTGCTGCTCTCCATCTTTCCCTCTTCTGCAGAACTGCAATACTGTATTGTTCACACATTCACTATTATCTCATCATCAACTGTATTTTTGTTTGGCTTGCATAAAATCTAACATCAGTATAACTAGCATTATCTATTTCATTGTATCACCTATTCTGTAATGTAGTGTTCTGTACCATTGCTGCTTGATTTCTGTATTTTGATTCTGCAGCTTTATCATGTTGTTTGTTTTTGGAGCTTTTCTCCCTGGGCCTGTACTGAAAACAGGCTCACCCTGGCCCAGTAGACTTTCTGGTAAACAAATGCAAATAAATAAAAAATAAATAAATAATTATGCAGGCAAGCACTCAGGCTAAGCTATATCATGCATAGAGTAGACAAAATTACATCAGACACAGAGGCATAGCTAGAGTGGGGATAAGGGGCAGCTACCATGGGTACAAGATATCAGGGTGTGAGATCCTCAGCACCAGCATTTAGTTTTTGAATGCTGATACTGCATTTGCCAAAGCACTTCAGAGCTCTGTGTATGGTCTAGTGCAGTACTACCATTCAGAAATGAATACCGTAATGCTTTTTCAGTAGCAACTGTAGCAAACATAGAAAGCTGACAAGTTATATGGGCTGCTGAGTATGATTTTTATGTACAACAGTTGCAGGTGACTCATAGGACATGTAGTTCACATGTTGGCCATGATGACTTCCAGCAATGAGCTCCATGCCACAGCTGTATCATCAACACACAATTACAGCAGTGGGAGTGTCAACCTGCACACCTGCTTGCACATCCTACCATAGGACCTAGGAGTAATGTCTATAGGTACAACTATCTTGAAGTTTCATATTAACTTTTCTACTGCTTCTGTAGTACACACCTGCCTAACAATCTGATAGGTCATGTGTTACATAACTAGTACTAATTTTGTCCCTGTCTCTATCTCTCTTTTTCTTCTTTTTTTTGTTTCTATCCTTTTTTTATATTTGATTTGATATTTGTTGTTTGATGTCAATGTATTTAGGATTCCATTGTACACATCATTTCTGCCATTCTTCCACCTGTACTCTACCTGTCTCTTCCCCTCAGGTGCAATGGATTTGGCCTGGTTGCATCACCTGTGACCTCCGGCAGGTGCTCATCAGAGGGGAGTGGTATTGTTCTTTCTGGTGGCACTGCCACAGTTTCACAGATTGTTACATGGCAGGAGTTGGTGAAAGTGGTAAGGAAATTGGTGGACCAGTGGCTGGCAGCCTGTATCAGCCACCTGGAGAGTCTGCAGGTAGCTCTGAGAGTGACACAGCTGTCTGGCTCTGCCTTTACTACTTCAGGTGGGGGCATGGCCCAGTGGGAAAGGCAAGGGCCCAGTGGGAAAGGCAATCAGTGTGTTGTATAACCTCTCCCTGTGTCTAGTCCAGGCAGTGTGAACAAAGGAGGGTTATACACACCCTATTCCCATCATACTGTTCTACTTTCTTGTGGTTAAACTCCTTCCCCATGTGTTTTGTCCAGTCCTTCCCATCACAATTGCTCTCACGTTGTCTGTATGTCTAAAATTCTAATGTTAAACCCACCCCCTTGTGTGTGTCAGCACCACCCCTGTTAGTAGTTATGTTTTATGTTTGTTTGTATGTTTATATGCATCTAGTTCCAGCCCTCTATCCTCTTTTCATTTCATAGTTGTGTACTAGGCTAATGGCCCTGGAGCCTTTATAAGCCTAGCCCATAAGATTACCCTGGCATCATGCCATCCAACCTTAGTTCCCAGTGCCTCTGTTGAGCAAAGCCACTGGAGTGATCCCTGGGGTGAATTTTCTGTTTCCCATCCACTCATCAAGATTTCTCTTGAAGAGGGCCAGTGAGGTGCTGCTTGATATGTATATGAAGTCTATTCCATAGCATGGGCAGTCCCTGGGTTATGAGCCAGTCCATCCAGGATGTTCTACTGACTGTGGTAATGAGGTTGAGGTCTCTGGAGCATGTGGTGCGGAGTGACTGGAATTTCTTTAGATGTATCATTTCTAACAGAGCTGGGTCAGACATGGCTTTGTAAGTCAAGTAGAGATCGCCTCTAATTAGGCAATATGAGACAGAGAATAGTTGGAGTTTTTTTAGTCTGTCCATATAGGACAAATGTTTAAGGCCAAGGATCCTCTTTGTGAGGTACTTTTGTGGCCTCTCCAGTTGCTGCAGGTGTTTAGTGAGGTACATGCCAAATGGGGCATTGTACTCAATGATTGGCCTAATGAGGGAAGAGTAGAGGGAGACAATAACCTCTTTCTTCCTGGATGCAAAACCCTTAGTAATGAAATCTGCCAAATAGAAGGACTTTCTGACCACAGTGGCATTGTGGTGGTCAAAAGAGAGGTTGCTGTCAAGCTGTGTTCCCAGATCTCTTATAAGACCTTCAGTGTTCAGTGGACTACCATCGATGTGGTGATTCATGGGAATTTACTGCTCTTCACTTACATCATTCTTTTCTTTCCTTTCCTTCTTCTAGGTTTACCTCCACTGTTTCCTATTGTATGATCATGTGCTTGCTGTACCCCTCTTCCTACTTTCCTACACATTGCTTTTCACCCATTTAATGTAATAAAAGTAAGTATAAACATTAATGAAGCTCATTTATTCTAGCTTCCAGTCATTCTTGTAATATCACTATGTAATGCGTATGTACTCACCCAGGCGTGTGGCTGCTGCTTGCTTGCTATTTATCTTTATGTCATTCCTGGCCACAGTTATGAGAAACTATCTGTAACTCACTGTCTTCTGGGCATGCTATTTTTGTAGGAGATGGGATTTAATTTGTACTGCTTGGGCAGTGAAAATCCATTTAGTTAATTGATGATTACCTTCAGACCCCATCAAGTTACAAGTCATACTTGAGGAAGGCTCAGCATGATTGTGGTAGGCATGTTTCTGAATCCTATGGTATGTATTTCTCCATGAAGCAGCATTTTATATCATTTAAAGTAATATAACAAATGTTAGCATTAAACATTGTGAAATATTATATAAAACATCAAGATGAAGTTGTTACAAAATCTTTGCACCTAGAAATAGAATTTAAGTACTTTTTGTGCTTAGGTTCTGCAGCATTAAATTCTGTGACTGTTGAAGTACAGGTTTTTGACACTGATATTGCATTATAATTTTTTAATGGCTTTCACTGAACAGAATAGCATTGTTTAGCCTACACTATCTAGTTACTGTCACTTAGAAGTTATACACCTTTAACCTGAGGGATGTCTATTTTTCACAAAATATACAATACTTAAAAATAAGCAAACACACATTTTCACTACAGTGATTTTATTTTAACAACTTGCATCTCTTGCAGCTTGGATTTCTTCTTCTAAGGAGTAAAAGTCAATAAATTGGCTGCAATTAAAAATAATTACTATATTATCACATCAATGAATTACTATTTTTATCACACCAAACAACTTAAACACTTCCATTTCACTTCACAAAGCATTACTCATTTAAAAGATTTCTAGTATACTATCAGGCAATTTAAAGATTAAATAACTAGACCATTTGAAATATTCTCAAACAAACAAACAAAAAAAAAACCTCATTCAAATCACTAGCATAGAAGTTATATTTTAAAATATTTAGCTTCTGATTATTTTAACATCTGCTCATTTGAGACATTACTTGGAAGGTTAAACCTGAGGCAAAAGATTTGTTTTTATCACTTTTTCTAAGGTAGCATGATCATGTAGTTAGAATACATAAGTTGGGTTGTGGTGGTTTGCAGACTTCACATATTGGGGGGGGGGGTATTTGACCACCAGCTAAAATGTTTTTAACTTGTCTGTTTTTTTAGTTGAATTTCATTTTCATAACTCAATTTAACTTTCAATAACTTCTATTATAGTGATATCTGGCTATCTGCAATCAGCTCAGGGACATACATATGGATATGTTCAGGTTAAACTAGGCCAAAAACTAAGATTAGAATTTGACAGTGCAAAACATTTGCTTCATGATAAGTCTATATATCTATATCTACATCTATATCCATCTCTCTCTCTCTCTCTCTCTCTATATATATATATATATATATTACATTTTTGACTTTTTTGAGTGACAAGTACAAGTCCTAACATATATTAAATAGGACATGAGACCTAAAAGCAATATATAAAATATGTCTGAAAGTAATGTTTTCAAGTTCACTGTAGCTTATGTCAGAATTCAAAATACATTAAAATGAAACCTTTCTGGAGAATTTCACAGAAAATAGCAACTCATTTTACAAATGTAGTTATTTACAGGCATAGAGCAAACATTAGCTAAATGATATCAGAGAAAAGACATTTTGAAAAAAAAAGCCAGCAGTTGAAGGTTTAATTATCAAGTAGTGTCAAGGTTTCTGTAACTTTAGTATATTCCTGATGAAATGTTCAATCAAGTATTTTTGCTGGGTTATTCTATAAATGGAACTCAAGCCACAAAACAGATTACTCACTCTCTCTCTCTCTATATATATATATATATATATATTATTTCCCAGATGACAGTTCTCTCTCTCTCCCCCTCTCTCTCTCTCCATATATATATATATATATTATTTCCGAGATGACAGTTTTGTTTCCATAATCATGGGGTACATTTGTTTGCTTTGAATCACCTTCTAATTACTTATAGCTAGTTATTAGATTTTTTCTGATACCTATTCACATTTGGCTAACTGAAATGTGTTTTTACATTAAAGGACAACAATGGGATTTGGTTATTAAATGCTCAACTTCTCTATCCTTTTTCTCCATATTTGCAGTCCCTGCTATGAATAAACAACAGCAGAGCATTTAAAATATTTTAAATCAACTGTTTCTTTCCAATAGAAAAGTACCTTACTGTACTGTGGTGGCTTCTCTTTCAAAAAGCATTTATCCCACCCTGGAAAACTTGCTGCTGTCTCCAATTCATTGATGTCATAAAAGCCAATGAATACAGGTAGTTTTCTGGGCAGTTCCCTCCCCAAACTGATATCACCATGACCATCCTAAAAACCCACCCATGCTGTGAAGTCACATCTCCCTGGTCCTTCCCCTACCCATACAGAAAGTAAAGGCTAGCACAAGGAAATAGTACATGAGTAAAGTTTCCTGCTGTGAGCTGTGAATCACAGCACGTTGTTGTTGTGTCTTTCAGCTTTTCCCGGTTAGGGGTCGCCACAGTGGAATTCCAGTCCACTAATGATTGGTAGTTGATTTTTACATGTTGAGTTATCAGCCCTGAAGCACAACCTTCAACGAAGGTATGCCCATTCACGCATGTCTCTATGCAGAAGACGGTCTAGCTGAGAATCAAACCGGACAGCATCTTACTGTGAGGTGACAATGCTACCGCAGCAAATCACAGCAGGTCACAACTCAAATTACCCTTAACACTTTGACAGCTAGGGAAGTTAAGTGTGAAGGGGGATGGGAGATGAGTCAAAGTAGTACAATTCAGGCTTCACAAAAGACTACAATTTAGCCATTCTAAAAAAGAAGCAGCAGTAAAAAGCACTTTGAACATCTGTTCTGTGGCATTTGTACTGTTTGAAGTAGTCACTGAATGGCATGAAATGTTACTTAAATCTAACTGACTTAAAGACAGCAGTGTATGCATGTAAAAACAGTGTAGTGACAGGAGCTTTAGGAAGAAAGAGGCCTGTGTGATGTAACTTTTACAGACAATCACTGCATTGTGGGAAACCTTGAGGCAGACTAAACAATCAGGATCACTTCAAGATGCTAGACCCCATGTGGTCAGACTTAGAAATTGTGTATAAAAATATTTAAAAACCTGTAAATAATCCCAGAATGCTGTTAAAATGTAGGAAACACCAAACCATGATGAAATAAACATGTTTATGAGTCTGTGGGTGTGGTTCTCCTTTAAGAAGACTTGACCTGCAAGTCTAGTGACAGTAGAAAGCTAGACTAGTCTGTTTGAGTTGGAATACGCAGAGGCAGGCGTAACTGAGAATTACTTTTTGTAGCTAGTTATACTTATTTCTAACACCTTTTCACTTTTGGCTAACTAAAGCATGTTTTTACATTTAAAGGACTGGGCCTGCAGTTGTTGTGGCAGTAGAAAGGTAGTGTGGTCTGTCTGAGTTGGTAAACACACAGATTGGCTTAACATGACAATTACTTGTTGCAGCTAGTTGGTACCTTTTTACTTTTGGCCGACCAAAGTGTAGTTTTATATTAAGAGGACTGGACTGTAATTTTAGTGGCCGTAGAAAGAAAGCCTGGGCTGTCAGAGTTGGGAAACACATAGGGAGGCTTAAAGTGAGATTGCTACATCAGTTAGAGGCCTTTTCAGGGACTTAGTTGTTTGGTGTTAATCTACACTTGAGCTACGTTTGCTGTTCTTTTACATTAAGAAGTTCCAGGATCATCCATCTTATGGAAGAAGGTGTTCACATTTTTTCTCTGAGTTGGGAAGCACTCCAGGGAGCTCAAAGTGTAATTGTTTATTGGCAGGAGGGCACAGAAGTTATTTTGCAGCCTTTTTCTGTCTGCTTTAATTAGGTGCGTTTATGTGGGGCTGCTGATTGAACAGTGTCAGTTAACAGTGTCCTGTATAGCAGCAAATGTTTGGTTTGCAAAATTTACCTACAAAGCTTGTATTTAGAACTTTAACCTGTAACACAGAAAGGCTTTGCACAAAGCTAAACTTACAGCAGCTAGTTAGCGAGTCAGACATCTTTAATACCAGATCATAGCACTATCTATCATGTATAATAAAAACACAAGTGTAGCATTATAGTAAAGCCAAACCTTCAAATAAAATGACACTAGAGACAGAGTCCAAGGAACTTCCCAAACAAGATATAAAGCATAAAAAGACATTTATTTAGTGCTTTCATCCTCACACAATCAGGACTTTGAATGTCCCATAATGCCACAGTGCAATTTATATGATTTTAAATGTAACTAAATGAGTAATTGCTTGTAAGATTTAAAGAAATAAAATATAATTTTAATACAATTACTAAATACATTAAAATTCGACCAACAGTTAAATCAATACAAGACTTATGTAAACTTATGAAACAAACTTTAAAAGTGGGAGGGTGGCTTAATGGTTAAGGTGTTTGCCTTACAAGCACAAGGTACAGGGTTTGAATCTCACAGGGGATAACTGGCTAGGCTTAACATGGCTTGCAAGGGCAGTCAGCCTAGTACTAACCTATGAACCCCTTAAGTGAATCTTTACTGTAATTCAGCTGCTCTCAACTTCAAAACAGGCTGAATAGATATGTAATCATTAATTCCTGGGTAATACATGGCATATAGCTTAAGTTGCCATCTAAGTTCTTTATTCTCTAAGTTAACATATATACTTCAGATCTAAATCCTCTGTCAATTCAGAAATGAGAGTGTAGAGATAATTAATCCCATACTTCCCATATACAAATAAAAATATAAGACATTTTAATGTATACTCAATCAATTAGAAAAAAAGCACACACTGAACCAATGCACAGCAAGGCACTTTAAAAATTATATAACATTACTTTAAGGGAAGGTACAATAAATTAATATATCATAGTGCATGGAGTGCACTGACTACACTTGAATATTCAGAAAAAGACAAACCAGTCAAGCGCCATAATAGCGCACAACCTGACCTTAACAAATGTTAAGAACGAAAGTTGTTAAGGTCAGGTCCATTGCTAGGCAGCAAAATCTGCCTGTAATGACTAACAAATGACAGCAGCAGAACAAAATATTTGTTTCTGCCTGCTGTCTGTATCCTTAACATGTCTGTAACTTCCTGTATAAAAAAAACTTAAGAAAGTTGCTTTAATAAAAGGATATGTGTTCTACTGCATAATCTGAAGAATGCAAATGCAGAAACTCAAATGTATGTCATTATTTAGTGACTTCAAGCCTCAATGGTTCATCTGAAAACCACATATTTTATGAAGAACAGACCAAATATATGAAGTAAATAATCTGGATATCCTGTGAAAATCTAGACAGTGGGGAGATATACAGGAAAGTGTAAATGTAATGGACTGCGTTACACGACCTCTCTGATAGCACTCACTAAGTGTTTTACATCTTTGAAAGCCGGGAAAATACTTAGCAATTTTTTCCCCTTTAACTACTACTTCATGGAGCATATAAAGCTTCATGCACTATGAAGAATTATGATCATCTCACCAATCATAACCTCTTATTATGTGTTCTCAACATGGATGCAAGATTCACCTCTTGAGCTTCTCTCTCAAGGTGAATTTATTGGCATCCATATCTTGAACACATAATAAGAATGTTATGATGCAAATCGATTGTAATCCTCTGCGCTATATTCCATTGTTTCTGTAGCAAGTATAAGTATTAATTGTTTATAATGCTAACAAAGATAAGGGGCAGTACAATGGTGCAGAGGGTAGCACTGACCCCTCACAGCAAGATGTTCTTCAGTTTGATTCTCGGCTGAGGTGCCTTCTGCGTGGACTCATGGGGTCTGCATTCCTCTCTGAGTTTGCATGAGTTTTCTATGGGTGCTCTGCTTTCCTCCCACATTCCAAAGACATGCAGTAGGTGGATCTGGCACTCTAAATTGGACAAATGTGTGAGTGTGAATGTGTGTGTGGTATGGAAGCCACCTAGTGGTATGAACATTGGATCTAGATGATTGTTACTGTTGACGTGACACCCTGACCCCATATGCAGAAATGGCAAAAAGGGGGTTGTGGATGGATGGATGGATGGATGGATGGATGGATGGATGGATGGATGGATGGATGGAATGCTAGGAAAGCAAATCTTTCTTACAAATGTAGTAATACTTTTCACTATCCACTGCAACTAAGTCCTTTTTCCAGTAAATTTCCAGGGAGCTTTTTTTCCATTCCAGTTATTTCTTCTTTGCCTCCTATCAGAAGAATTCTCTTATCCCTTCTTTTAATTATGGTTAGCTAGTGACTGCCATAAGAAGGCTGGATGGAAGAAATTGTGACCTATACTGATTCATGACATTGGCATATGTCTCTCAAATGCCTGGTCCCTAAATATCAATTATCCCACTGACTTTGTGATCCCAGACTCAAGGAAGACCATGAAAATTGTTTATCTGCCTAAGTAGTGATCCCTGTATGTAGACAACCAAACACAACTTTAGCAGCTGCTATTATCAATCACACCTCTTCCCAAGTTCCTACTAACCAACTCCCTTACAATCATTAGCCCTAGACTAATTTGAAAAGCACTTATTAATGCCCTCTATTATGTCTCTGATAGAACTATACTACCTCACTATGTCTCTGATAGAACTATAGTAACTCATATGTTCACCCCCTTTCCATCCTGTAGTGTTGCTGACTTTATACTGAAACACACAGCCATACCACACCTGAACATGTAATGTGGGAGTGATTCTCAGATATGTTGTTTTTCATTTGGTTAGCATAGAGGTTGCATATAGCAGGGCTACATGGTATATGTGCCTGGTGCAACCAGGGTTATTTAAAGCATGCTAGGGTGCTTTGTTGCATGAGAAGACAGTTGGTTGTTAAAGAACTCTGTGGATGTATGACTGACTTCATCTCTACAAGACTATCCACAGGGAGAATAAATACATGGCATACT
Source organism: Protopterus annectens (assembly GCF_019279795.1). Classification (NCBI taxonomy): domain Eukaryota; kingdom Metazoa; phylum Chordata; order Ceratodontiformes; family Protopteridae; genus Protopterus; species Protopterus annectens. Next base: position 893,793,547 of record NC_056731.1, read on the forward strand.
GACAGAAGAGTGGTAGCTTATCTGCTAGGCCATGCTGTACAGCTGTCTGTCATAATATCATATTATGTGAATAACTCCGCAGTTTGCACTTGTATTTTTCAATCATATGTTTTATGTCATGTCATGAAATGCTGACAGAAATGTACTGTAAGCATGTTTTGTCTGCTCAAGTACTGATCCTATTCCAAGGCAAGTACCATTTGTTTTAAAGTTTTCTAACTGTTTTAGTCTTTACCACCCACTTTGGCAACGTTTTCCAAAACTTTTTCAGGGAAGTTCTTCTTAATGTCTGAGCTGTACTGAGAGCCCTTCCACCCAGCCTAATTCTGTCACATTTCCTTGTGATTGTTTTGTGCACCCTGATCTTGTCCCTCAATTTTTTTCTTATCAGGTGAAAAATGACCCACTTCATAAGCCTCTCTGCACAAAATATTTCCTTTGACCATGTCATGAAGTTATCTTTTTTTGCACTTTCTCTAGGAGTATTACCTCTTTCTCTGTACAAGTCCTCCAGAACTGTACACAGCAATTCAACCATGGTTTCAAAGGGCCTATTAAAAAGGATCATCACCTTCCTATGCCTGGATATACGCACTGACATTTGGCTCACATTTCTTCTTTTCTTTTGCTCTTGGTCTGATTGTTCTTATATTTTCTAATAATAACCCTCATGTTATTCTTTTTTTAGGGGGTTGAGACTGACTCCACAACTGCACATTTTACCATTAAATTCGGTCTCCCCAGGTGCATAGGGTTGCCAGCTGTCCGTTTTTTGACCGGACTGTCCGGTTTTCTGATAAATTGTCCAGTTACAAATTTCATTCAAAACTGGGCACGTGAAGTCCAGGTTTTGTGCCACTGCCACTGTCTCAAGCGTTTCTCCCGGCCATCTTCACTCCCTCTCTCCCCTCTTTATTGCCTGTGGTCCCGGTGTGCTTTTTGGCTATAATTAGAGCCATTACCCAACTCCGGACTGTCCGGAAATAAGGGACACTGTCCGGAAAACAGCGACTGCCTTTTCTTATCTGGAAAAATATTAAATATTTTCATTTAATTAAAAAAAATACTTTTTTAAGGGTGTTCTACTTTAAGAATGACCTTTGTGTCTGGTCGCACACAAACAGATGCATAAGAAGCTGAAATTGTTTACATGACATCTTCATCTTCCGCGCGGTGGAATTTGAATTCCAGTCTCCAGAAGACGTTTGGACTTCGCAGCGGACCACAACAATGAATGGTTGGACAAAATCAGAGAAGTAGGTGTGTGTGTGAGGCTGCCACTGCTATGAAAAGGAGAGAAACTGAAACATAATTAACTTAAGGGGAAGTTTTTTTTTATAATTTGATCATGCAGAGTAGATGCCAGGAAACATTGTATGGTATCTTGTACAGTCTCATTGTATTGCATTACATTTCTGGTTTACACAAAGCTTCAGGGCTAAATTATTCCGTAACAAGTCACAAGATGCTTCTTTCATATGAGCTTTAGTGAGGCGGCCTTCTCTAGACGATACTGAGAGTATATGTAGCTGTTGCTGTCCTAAGCTTACATTTCCAAAAGAAAATAATAACGCTATAAAAGATAGAGCTGCAGTCTATCTGCCTGCTTCAGATAACAAAAGGCCAGACGGTTCATCCAGCAGACTTTTATTAATAATGCTACAAATCCCAAGAAATTGTTTAATTTTGTGTGACTAAGTACTAGTAAAATAAAACATGAAATGATACCTATTGTTGGTCTTTTTATGTGATTATTGCAATTCCTTTATTGAATTATGTTGCTTAAAGCTGTTGAATATGGTTAAAATATTTTAGAATGATACAATAGGGCAAACTTACCTGTTGCCATAGCATCTCACCTGTTAATATTACTAACGTAACGTATAATGCTGTATAATCGAGGATCAGCTGTGGTTAATTGTTATTTGTGACATACAGAGCTGAGATTGGTATAGCAAAGGTGTGTAAATTGATGACCCTGCTAGTTTTCTGACCATCCACTAGTTTCCCACATTAAGCATATGCTCTATAACTTTCTATAAAAGGCATAGGTTCATTTTTCAAAAGCTGCAAGACCAATTGTGTCATTATGTATTGTTTTATACTAAGCATCTATTTTCAGACCATGCTATACATTTTCAGGTCTGTGTTATTGATGTTAAGATATGATTCTTGTTAGTACTGTGTCATTTCTTAGAACATTTTAAAATGTTATCATCCTAAACTTGGGAAAACAATGTGCAATGCTGTTTCGGTGAATGTGAGATTTAAAGGCAGAGTAGTTTTAATGCTGTCTGTTTTCATTGTGAGACTGTATTGCTTTGTTTAGCAAATGTGTATCAGTGGTTTGTGCTATAAAATTTTAAATAAATGTTTTAAATTAAATCCAAATATCTGTAATCACTGCAGAAGTAAAGCAGAAGACAGTATGCACACTGAGAGTTTTGAACAGTGTTTATGGCAACTGGGGAGAAATCGGCTGAAAGCAGGCATCTGGAACAGAAAATGAGGGCGTTCCCATTAGCTGATGTCACAGTGATGTCATGAAATGGGAGGGACATGGATGGGAGAGCGGGGGATGGGTGGAGTTATGGGTGATGTGAGGGGCATGACCTTAGTCCAGTTTTAGCCAGAAAGAAAGCTGGCAACCCCACAGGTGCATCATGGTATATCTGAAAGTCTTGAACCAGAACTGCCACTTGACAGACCATGCATCTAACATCTGCAGTCTTCTGCCAGGTTTGCACCAACTTTAGATACTAACCTCGGCTTGATGTCTTAATCAAAGAGGTTGACTCACTTTTTCATGACTCTGTGGGAGGTCAGAGAGGAGCACAATAAATAAGATTGGGCTTAGAACACATTTCTATAAGAAATCCTCACTTCTTTTTTTCATTGCTGAATGCTTCCACTTAACACTACAGCTTACCTCTCCCCACTTCTCTACCCTCCAGCAGTTTGCTGCTTACCCCTGTCCCTACTCAGTTTCAAAAGGAACCTGTGTTGAGAGACTGTGTCAGTAGGGTTGCCACCTTTTCAAATGGCCAAAGTGGAACATTTTCGGTACAAACATCAGATTTTAGAGGCCGACACATACCCACGGTCAGTACGAAGGATAAAACGTAACTTTTTTGCCTAAATAAAAGCTTATTCTTGTAACATTTTAGTTACTGATTCTGTTTCTTATAACATTTAGGTATTTTAGATACAGAATAACTGTTTTATGCAACTATTACATAAAATATAGGAAATAAGTTTTGTCCTAAAATCTCAGGACATTTGCCATTTTTAAAATTTTTTGTCAGGACACAACTGCCCAAAGAGGGACTGTCCCTTGCAAAGTGGGACAGGTGGTAACCCTATATGTCAGGTTTGCCCTTGTCCACCTCTATAGAAATGCAATCCTTTAAGTGAATCAGGGTAGACCTATAGGACACAACTACTGTAAGGCCATAATGCAATTTGCAACCAGTTATGCCTTAGAAGCTAGGAAAGTCTCAGATTCTGGAGCACTGCCATGATTTTCCCAAGACTTTATTCAGGATCACAGGTATGTAAGTTCCTGGGCTGCTGCTTGTTAAAAAGGACAGCACCACTTCTGTCTTCTAATAACTTGGGACTGCCACTTCTCTAAGAGACTGTTGAAGGGCTTTTTCACTTTTTTTGTAGGAGCATTTTGGTCCTGTTCCTGCTAATCATCAGCCCTCTCTCTATGGGACTCTGCCTGTGTGTTCACCCGCATTAGGGCATTATCCCAATACAATATCAGGATGATAACCTTCTGGAGGGGCAATCAAATAGGTAGCCATGGAAGTTTCCCTCATTGACATTTTGGCAATTAAGGTGGTTATGTGGTTTAACAACACTCCCCTTGGTGGGTGTTATGAGGAAAACCTATACAATGACTTCCTCTTTGAATATACACTCCCATACACTCACTAATGAAAGCTACCACCAGACTGTAGCTTGGTGAGCTGAAAGCCCACATATAGAATCAGAAAGTGACTTTGCCTCCTACTCCAAGGGACTCTGACCATATACATCCTGCTCCACTTTGCTCTCTCCTTAGGATGGGCATGCCCATCTTTACCTGCCAGGTCTGTCAGGTGCCCAGGCCATTAAATGAACTTAAGTCACCTGAGCCACAACTGGCTAAGAACTGTTTCACTTTTGACTACTATTACAGCATCCTTCCTGTAGATCCTGAGTAAGAGCAAGTTGGGCCGTGTGCTTTACCCTCACATAGTGTCCATATCGTTTTACTGACTTCTATAGGTGTAGTCACCTCATCTGTCCTGTCGGCGCTAGTATTCTTACCATCTTCCTCCTTGATAAACATTGATGGGAAATACTGAATGATGGTTCTCTGGCCTCTTCATACAGCTGTGATAGTTTAGCTCATTCACATATGTATCTGCATCTTCATTTCTCACACATAACGAAAGAAGCCTTTTACTTTCTTTATACCTGTAGTCAGCCATTCTTCTTCCATTTCATCCTTCCCCATCTAGAAGCTCTTGACCGACTTTTCCTGGCCTCTGTGTAACTATCTTACTGGTTCAACTCCTTGCCCCTTATTTTCTTTATTTCTTTGTCTTTAATAGTCATGTTCATCTCTTCGGTAAACCATTCTTAATTCTTTATTCTCTTTGTCGTTGCAGCCTTTCCCATTCCATGTTTTTGCACCTCCAAAATGCTCAGTTTGTTACATTTCCCAGGACATGCACTCTTGCGCTTTCCTCCTACTGTCAGTGAACCTTGTGCCTATTCATTTTTCTATGCAAACATTCTTAGGATTTCTGTAACTCCAGATTCTGATATTTATGAAAAGGTCTAGTTCCTTTTTGCAATCATTACAAACGGTGCTGTTGTGTTGTCGCTGTATGCCAGTACATTCTGATTTGTAGATCCCTGACCAGGTCACATTTGCAGAAACCTAGACTGAGAGCATAGTGACATGATCATAGTAAAACACTGAGCAAGTGATCACAACAAAAGTAAGATGGACATTCATATGCACCTTTAAGAAAACGCACTGAAAAATTCATGCTACCCTTTTTAAACAGCTAATAGTGCTTACCTCACAAATTCAGTATGGCCATACATGGTAAACCTGTTGATAATGAGTGTCAATCCATCCAGACATCAAGACTAACCTTAAAGATATAAACTATAGAAAAAGTGGAATCAGTATCTTTGTAGAGCACACAACAAACTAAAATTTTATTAAACACTTTTTGTCTTAAAGTCAATGCCATACTTCATCAGCTGAAACCTGGCCGACAAAAATGCAAAAGCTTTTATACAAAGTCATGCATTATTTCATAATGACATTATCTTAAAGGCATTCAAAACCATAAAGTTATACAAAGAAGTACTTTGAGCTGTAGTATTAACTCATTCCATACCCTGTGAATACATTAAGTAATCACCTATCTCTCCATTTAGTTCTGTGTATTTGCTGGTGCAGATTGACATCCCTAGTGTAGGTGTTTGTAGAGCCACTGTGAAGAAATAGAAGATAAAACAGACTTGGATCTTTAAAGACTTGAAAAGTGAGACACAGATCACCTCAGAGCAGTAAGTAGGTCACTGAGTATAAGGAGAGTTCTGTTAATCTAGTGTAGAGACAATAGGCTTAAGGCCTATAATTTTTTGGTTAGAAATCTCTGGGGACTTTCCAGTAGAGCACTATGCTTGGATTAGTACATACCAAAAGGGCATTGTATGAATCGATGTTTCTGATAAGAGAAGAGAAGAGTACTGCAGTAGGATGGCTTTATGAATATTGAAGATATTCCTTTTTAAATTAACTAGCTCTGATAGAATGATTTTCTGACTATGGTGGAAACATGATTATCAAATGAAATAGAGAATGTGAGAGTTGTCCATGTAAGTACCCAGGTCTATTATGATTGTGTTTTTCTGAAGAGGAGCACCATTTATAATATATGAGGGGGGAGCAACTTTTTTGCTGAATACCACTACACTGCACTTTTTGCATTTAGCTTGAGACCATTTTTTGTATACCAGATATGTGCATTTTCCTGCTCTTACTGGAGCTTTTAGTACCAGTGAATGAGTAGTAACACTACACTGCTTACAGGCATCAGCAAACTTGGTCAAACACAGTTCTGGGATGCTGGCTTCTGTAAAATACATACCAAACAAGAGAAGGCTTAGCACTGCCAAATAGGAGAGGGCCGAGAATTCTCCCTTTTCTGCTTCTTACCATTACCTTCTATTCAAACCTGCCTGGGCCTAATGTCCCAATCCTTCTATTGTCTGTGTCATGCTTTAGACTGATGTAGCCTATGATCACCACTATCCTTCTGCTTCCCTATACTTTAATCCTATCATTAACCAATCTGCCCTCATTGAAAATTCAACTGAGCAGATCTTAAAGGGGATCACTATGTCAGCTTTCTGCTTGTATCCAAATAAACTTTACCATAAGTAAGCTGTCAGTGGACTCCCTGTCCTTCCTTTTCTTGTCCAGTTGTCCTTCTTCCCTTTGTCTGGTTTGCATGTTCCTTTTCTCTCTGTCTTCTATAGTTTCCTCCTCCTTCTCCAAGCCTTCAAGTTCAAGTTCATGTTTAGTTAAATGCTTAACTCCTGAGCACTTCAAAAAAAAACAAAGTTAATTAGGTTCATAGGTTCATAGATTAGTACTAAGCTAACTGCCCTTGCGAGCCATTTTAAGCCTAGCCAATTATCCCTTGTGAGACTCAAACCTTGCACCTTGTGTTTGTAAAGCAAACACCTTAACCATTAGGCCACCCTCCCAACCTAAAAATATAATTATGTAACATGAACAATATTTAATGTAGCAAATGATATAATGTTAATATGCATTATTTATAAAATAAAAAGATAGAGTTGAAAAATTAAAAAAAAATGTTTAAATGAAAAAGAAAACGTGTCAGCACTGGTTTATAGAATCATAGGTTCATAGGTGTTTACTAAGCTAATGACCACAAGGGCCTTTTTAAGCATAGCCATGCATCCTAAATCTGTGACAAGTTCTGATACCCTTGATAAGTGTAAGCAGGGCGTTGGGAGATGAACCATTTACAGGTTACCTGTGTCCACTGGAGACATAGGTGCCAAACCAGGGATGAATGTCCAGTTTCTCCGCCAATTGTCCAAGTTGCACTTGAATTGGGTTAGGGAGGAACTCTGCTTCACATGGATGGGGAGTCTGTTCCATAGATGCAGTAGTGTCTGGGATACATACCTATCTCTCCAGCAGGACCTATTTATATTACAGGCAAGGTTTAAGTCTTTGGAATGGGTAATTCTGGTGCTGTCTGTTTTGTAGATATGCAGGAGGTCCATCAGTGTGGGGTCTGAAAATGTCCTATATGCCAGGCAAAGATCTCCCCTCAACAGCCTGTAGGAGACAGAATACAGTGATAGGGTCTTGAGGTGGTCTGCATAGGACCTTTTACTTATGCCCTGTATTCTTTTAGTGAGGAACCTCTGTGAACATTTCAATTGTTGGATATGCCTGGTTAGGTACATACCAAAGGGGGCATTATACTCAATGATAGGACTGATGAATGCCGAATACAGTGGAACAATGACTTCCTTGGACTTAGATGCCATACTGTTGTTTATAAGTTGTGCAATATAGAATAATTTTCTCACCACTGTAGACACATGATGGTCAAAGGCTAGTTTGCTATCTATGCGTGTCCCTACGTCCCTGACTACTGGGTCAACTCTAAGGGGTGTGATGTCAATATGATAGTTACCAGGGATGGATGACTTCATAAAATATACTATTATGCATTTCTTGGCATTTATTTATAGTCCATGACTCTGACACAAGTTGTTTGTCTGTGTCAGCCCCTCCTGGAGAAGATTTGTGTCAGTGTGAGATTCAATGACAGCTGCTAATTTGCAATCATTTGCAAATTTAGTCAGCCAGAGACAACTGACATTGGCCTTGACTTTTGAGAAGCAAATGCCAAAAAGGAGCTGTCCAAGGACTGATCACTGAGGGACTCCATTTGTGACTGAGCTCTTTGTAGAAGTGGACTCTCCAATTCTAACTTCCTGGGTCCAATCTGTGAGCCAGTTGGCTATGCAGCGGGTGACATACGGGTTTGTACCTAACCTTTTGAGTTTGTCAACAATGCCTGAATTGGGTATTGTGTCAAATGCCTTGGCCAGGTCAAGGTAGGCAGCGTGAACAATTTTGCCCTCATCCATTGCTTTGGTGACCTTCTCAAAGAAGTCTATTAGGTTGAGTAGGCATGACCTGCCCTTGATAAAACCAAACTGGGTTGGGTCCAGTGTCTGGAGGTTTACTATATCTGTATTGATTATCTCCATGAGAATTCTTTCCATGGCTTTACATATAAGACTAGTGAGACTGTTCCACAATCTATTATGCAAATGGATGGTGCAGGCCTCAAATAATCAATACAACAATGATAATGAGAATCCCAGTAAAGCAAAGACCATACCATACAACAAAACAAAAACGAACTCAACAATGCGCTGAATCAAATAATCAATACAACAATGATAATGAGAATCCCAGTAAAGCAAAGACCATACTAAAGAAAAGTTCCAAAACACAAACGCTGGTACTCGGAAAGCAAAGGCAACAGTGGACTGTAGAAAAACCTTCTCTTTAATACCTTAAGCACTACAAAAGCTTTTCGTACGTACAATGTACGAACTTCATCAGAGGACAAACATTTTCTAAAATTATCCACATCCTTTAAGTAACTTCCTGTAAGTCAGCTGATATGTCGTAATTAAACATATTAGATTTTTAATTACTTAAAAAACACTAATAAATTTTAAATAGGCTATACAACCAGCAAATTTCAATTTACAGAACCATTTAAAACATATTTTAAAATATATAAAGTTCCAAAGAATGAGCTTCGAGAAAGCTCTAAACTATCAAAATAAATAAGTAAGTAAACAAATAATCATGAGCAGCTTACTAGTCTAATGTTAATTTATTGGTAAAATCTACCATTCACCTTAATACATCTATATTGTAGATGTTTATACTTATTTCATATCATAGGGCAAAGAAACAAAAAAGAAAGAAAATAAAATAAAATAAAAAGAAACAAATATAATAAATTACCTTGTAAGGCTACGAAGTTTTAAAATAGGCATAATGGAGCAGATATTTAATCCAGGTAGACAGTATGAAAATAGTCTAATTTGCCAAATAAGTTCTAAACGTTCTAGTTGTAATTCTATGGGTCCCCCTCTAACATTAGGTATAAGTTGGTCCAAAATCCAGAATTTGAAATTATGATCTGGACATTCACTAATATGCCTTGCAAGAGCATTCTCATCATTACATTTTCTAATGTTGTACACATGCTCGTATATTCTATCACGAAGTCTTCTAATGGTTTTACCAACATAGAAGCAATGGCATAACTGGCATATTGCCAGATAAATGACCATCTTTGAATTGCAATTATTTTTAAATTTACTTTTTAAGGTAAATCCATTTATTTTTACAGTGTGCCCTACTTGTATATACTTACAATAGGGACAATTACCACATTTCGACATGTTTTTAAAACTTGATGTTATATTGGTGTTATTATTAATTACATCCAATATTTGTTTAAAGTTCTTATCATGTCTTATAGTAATTTTTGGTCTGTCACCTAATTTATTTATTAATTCTTTATTCTCCTTCAAAATATTCCAATTTTTATAAAAGATGTTCTTTTATTATGGAAAATTTGAACAATATGTTTATGTTTAACTGTATTCGAAAGGTAACTGATTCTGGTTTGGTAAAGTGTTAAAATTATTACGCTGGTCTGGGCTAGCTAGAGCATGTTGGCAGGTTTCTGTTCTCCATAAAATAGGTTTATAAAACCCATTATTTCTTTTTCTGATTACTTCATCTATGATGTTGTCTATAAAGCTACTTGGATAAGCTCTATTAAGAAACATACTTCTTAAATTATCACATTAAGCCCACAAAATCTTCTAGTTTACTGACCATTCTGGCTGCTCTCACAGCCTGGCTTTTAACTACCGATTTCTTTTGATGGATAGGGTGGGCACTAGTAAAATGCAGAAAGGTGTTAGAGTAGGATACCTTCCTATGAATTCTAGATTCAAACCTACCTACCATGTCATTCTTGATTAGAAGCACATCCAAGTAAGCTATTTCTTTGATATTAAAATTAAATGTAAATTCAAGAAAATCAGTGGTCGAATTGAAGTAATCAACTAGGTTCGCTGCTTCATGTGCTGAACCTTCTAATAGGATGAAAATATCATCCAAATATCTATAAAACCTTATTCTTGAGGTAGTGTCTCTTTGAACTAGCATGTTCCTTTTCCCAGAGCTCATGACCAAATTAGCAAAACTTGAACATAAGGCCATGGCTACCCCTTTCTTCTGATGGTAAAATTTGCCATTGAATGTTATAATATTGTGTGCCAAGACTATTGTAAGTAGTTCCTCAATCAGCCATATCTCCGCATTTGTTGCATTCATATTTTTCAAGTTTAATGATATCCATTCTATACCCATATCTTGTGGAATTGACGTATAAAGATCTTTAACGTCTATAGTAAGTAGATTATAGTTTGGGTTAAAGGATACTTCATTGATCTTGGCTAAAAATGACCAAGAGTCTTTACAAATGGTAGGCTCCAGTTGAACATATTTTTTCAAAAGGCCATCTACCATTTTTGCACACGCATAGGTAATGCTGTTTGTTCCACTAACTATTGGTCTAAAGGGTGGGTTTTCCACATTCTTATGAATCTTAGGTATTCCAAAAAGAATGGGTGCAACCGGTGATGTTAGGATTAGGTAATTAAGTTGGTCTAAGGTAATTCTTCCTTCTATAAAGAGGTCATTAATATACCCTTTTACCCTTTTAATGGCTTGATTATATTCATTTAACGAGACGTGTACATAGGCATCAGTTTGTAACATATCTTCTATTTTACAAACATAGTCATGTTAAAGTCCGTATTATGAAACCGGACAAAGGCGGGGGCCTAGTTTTTATGGACCAGTGTGACTATGTTTGTAAAATAGAAGATATGTTACAAACTGATGCCTATGTACACGTCTCGTTAAATGAATATAATCAAGCCATTAAAAGGGTAAAGGGGTATATTAATGACCTCTTTATAGAAGGAAGAATTACCTTAGACCAACTTAATTACCTAATCCTGACATCACCGGTTGCACCCATTCTTTTTGGAATACCTAAGATTCATAAGAATGTGGAAAACCCACCCTTTAGACCAATAGTTAGTGGAACAAACAGCATTACTTATGCGTAAAAATGGTAGATGGCCTTTTGAAAAAATATGTTCAACTGGAGCCTACCATTTGTAAAGACTCTTGGTCATTTTTAGCCAAGATCAATGAAGTATCCTTTAACCCAAACTATAATCTACTTACTATAGACGTTAAAGATCTTTATACGTCAATTCCACAAGATATGGGTATAGAATGGATATCATTAAACTTGAAAAATATGAATGCAACAAATGCGGAGATATGGCTGATTGAGGAACTACTTACAATAGTCTTGGCACACAATATTATAACATTCAATGGCAAATTTTACCATCAGAAGAAAGGTAGCCATGGCCCTTTATGTTCAAGTTTTGCTAATTTGGTCATGAGCTTCTGGGAAAAGGAACATGTGCTAGTTCAAAGAGACACTACCTCAAGAATAAGGTTTTATACGAGATATTTGGATGATATTTTCATCCTATTAGAAGGTTCAGCACATGAAGCAGCGAACCTAGTTGATTACTTCAATTCAACCACTGATTTTCTTGAATTTACATTTAATTTTAATATCAAAGAAATAGCTTACTTGGATGTGCTTCTAATCAAGAATGACATGGTAGGTAGGTTTGAATCTAGAATTCATAGGAAGGTATCCTACTCTAACACCTTTCTGCATTTTACTAGTGCCCACCCTATCCATCAAAAGAAATCGGTAGTTAAAAGCCAGGCTGTGAGAGCAGCCAGAATGGTCAGTAAACTAGAAGAATTTGTGGGCGAATGTGATAATTTAAGAAGTATGTTTCTTAATAGAGCTTATCCAAGTAGCTTTATAGACAACATCATAGATGAAGTAATCAGAAAAAGAAATAATGGGTTTTACAAACCTATTTTATGGAGAACAGAAACCTGCCAACATGCTCTAGCTAGCCCTGACCAGTGTAATAACTCTAACACTTTACCAAACCAGAATCAGTTACCTTTCGAATACAGTTTAACATTAACATATTGTTCCAATTTTTCATTATTAAAGAACATCTTTTATAAAAATTGGAATATTTTGAAGGAGAATAAAGAAGTAATAAATAAATTAGGTGACAGACCAAAAATTACTATAAGACATGATAAGAACTTTAAACAAATATTGGATGTAATTAATAATAACACCAATATAACATCAAGTTTTAAAAACATGTCAAAATGTGGTAATTGTCCCTATTGTAAATATATACAGGTAGGGCACACTGTAAAAATAAATGGATTTACCTTAAAAAGTAAATTTAAAAATAATTGCAATTCAAAGATGGTTATTTATCTGGCAATATGCCAGTTATGCCATTGCTTCTATGTTGGTAAAACCATTAGAAGACTTCGTGATAGAATATACGAGCATGTGTACAACATTAGAAAATGTAATGATGAGAATGCTCTTGCAAGGCATATTAGTGAATGTCCAGATCATAATTTCAAATTCTGGATTTTGGACCAACTTATACCTAATGTTAGAGGGGGACCCATAGAATTACAACTAGAACGTTTAGAACTTATTTGGCAAATTAGACTATTTTCATACTGTCTACCTGGATTAAATGATATCTGCTCCATTATGCCTATTTTAAAACCGTGAGCTTACAAGGTAATTTATTATATTTGTTTCTTTTTATTTTATTTTATTTTCTTTCTTTTTTGTTTCTTTGCCCTATGATATGAAATAAGTATAAACATCTACAATATAGATGTATTAAGGTGAATGGTAGATTTTACCAATAAATTAACATTAGACTAGTAAGCTGCTCATGATTATTTGTTTACTTACTTATTTATTTTGATAGTTTAGAGCTTTCTCGAAGCTCATTCTTTGGAACTTTATATATTTCAAAGCAAAGACCATATTATACAACAATACAAAAAACGAACTCAGCAATGCGCTGAATCAAATAATCAATACAACAATGATAATGAGAATCCCAGTAAAGCAAAGACCATATTATACAACAAAACAAAAAACGAACTCAGCAATGCGCTGAATCAAATAATCAATACAACAATGATAATGAGAATCCAAGTAAAGCAAAGACCATACCATACAACAGAACAAAAAACGAACTCAGCAATGCGCTGAATCAAATAATCAATACAACAATGATAATGAGAATCCCAGTAAAGCAAAGACCATATTATACAGCAAAACAAAAAATGAACTCAGCAATGCGCTGAATCAAATAATCAATACAACAATGATAATGAGAATCCCAGTAAAGCAAAGACCATACCATACAACAGAACAAAAAACGAACTCAGCAATGCGCTGAATCAAATAATCAATACAACAATGATAATGAGAATCCCAGTAAAGCAAAGACCATATTATACAACAAAACAAAAAACGAACTCAGCAATGTGCTGAATCAAATAATCAATACAACAATGATAATGAGAATCCCAGTAAAGCAAAGACCATACCATACAACAAAACAAAAAACGAACTCAGCAATGCGCTGAATCAAATAATCAATACAACAATGATAATGAGAATCCCAGTAAAGCAAAGACCATACCATACAACAGAACAAAAAACGAACTCAGCAATGCGCTGAATCAAATAATCAATACAACAATGATAATGAGAATCCCAGTAAAGCAAAGACCATACCATACAACAAAACAAAAAACGAACTCAGCAGTGCGCTGAATCAAATAATCAATACAACAATGATAATGAGAATCCCAGTAAAGCAAAGACCATACCATACAACAGAACAAAAAACGAACTCAGCAATGCGCTGAATCAAATAATCAATACAACAATGATAATGAGAATCCCAGTAAAGCAAAGACCATATTATACAACAAAACAAAAAACGAACTCAGCAATGCGCTGAATCAAATAATCAATACAACAATGATAATGAGAATCCCAGTAAAGCAAAGACCATACCATACAACAGAACAAAAAATGAACTCAGCAATGCACTGAATCAAATAATCAATACAACAATGATAATGAGAATCCCAGTAAAGCAAAGACCATACCATACAACAGAACAAAAAACGAACTCAGCAATGTGCTGAATCAAATAATCAATACAACAATGATAATGAGAATCCCAGTAAAGCAAAGACCATATTATACAACAAAACAAAAAATGAACTCAGCAATGCGCTGAATCAAATAATCAATACAACAATGATAATGAGAATCCCAGTATAGCAAAGACCATACCATACAACAGAACAAAAAACGAACTCAGCAATGCGCTGAATCAAATAATCAATACAACAATGATAATGAGAATCCCAGTAAAGCAAAGACCATATTATACAACAAAACAAAACGAACTCAGCAATGCGCTGGATCAAATAATCAATACAACAATGATAATGAGAATCCCAGTAAAGCAAAGACCATAACATACAACAAAACAAAAAACGAACTCAGCAATGCGCTGAATCAAATAATCAATACAACAATGATAATGAGAATCCCAGTAAAGCAAAGACCATACCATACAACAGAACAAAAAACGAACTCAGCAATGCACTGAATCAAATAATCAATACAACAATGATAATGAGAATCCCAGTAAAGCAAAGACCATACCATACAACAAAACAAAAAACGAACTCAGCAGTGCGCTGAATCAAATAATCAATACAACAATGATAATGAGAATCCCAGTAAAGCAAAGACCATACCATACAACAGAACAAAAAACGAACTCAGCAATGCGCTGAATCAAATAATCAATACAACAATGATAATGAGAATCCCAGTAAAGCAAAGACCATATTATACAACAAAACAAAAAACGAACTCAGCAATGCGCTGAATCAAATAATAAATACAACAATGATAATGAGAATCCCAGTAAAGCAAAGACCATACCATACAACAGAACAAAAAACGAACTCAGCAATACGCTGAATCAAATAATCAATACAACAATGATAATGAGAATCCCAGTAAAGCAAAGACCATACCATACAACAAAACAAAAAATGAACTCAGCAATGCGCTAAATCAAATAATCAATACAACAATGATAAAGAGAATCCCAGTAAAGCAAAGGCCATACCATACAACAAAACAAAAAACGAACTCAGCAATGCGCTGAATCAAATAATCAATACAACAATGATAATGAGAATCCGAGTAAAGCAAAGACCATACCATACAACAGAACAAAAAACAAACTCAGGAATGCGCTGAATCAAATAATCACTACAACAATGATAATGAGAATCCCAGTAAAGCAAGGAACATATTATACAACAAAACAAAAAACGAACTCAGCAATGCGCTGAATCAAATAGTCAATACAACAATGATAATGAGACTCCCAGTAAAGCAAAGACCATACCATACAACAGAACAAAAAACGAACTCAGCAATGCGCTGAATCAAATAATCAATACAACAATGATAATGAGAATCCCAGTAAAGCAAAGACCATATTATACAACAAAACAAAAAACGAACTCAGCAATGCACTGAATCAAATAATCAATACAACAATGATAATGATAATCCCAGTAAAGCAAAGACCATACCATACAACAAAACAAAAAACGAACTCAGCAATGCGCTGAATCAAATAATCAATACAACAATGATAATGAGAATCCCAGTAAAGCAAAGACCATACCATACAACAGAACAAAAAACGAACTCAGCAATGCGCTGAATCAAATAATCAATACAACAATGATAATGAGAATCCCAGTAAAGCAAAGACCATACCATACAACAAAACAAAAAATGAACTCAGCAGTGCGCTGAATCAAATAATCAATACAACAATGATAATGAGAATCCCAGTAAAGCAAAGACCATACCATACAACAGAACAAAAAACGAACTCAGCAATGCGCTGAATCAAATAATCAATACAACAATGATAATGAGAATCCCAGTAAAGCAAAGACCATATTATACAACAAAACAAAAAACGAACTCAGCAATGCGCTGAATCAAATAATAAATACAACAATGATAATGAGAATCCCAGTAAAGCAAAGACCATACCATACAACAGAACAAAAAACGAACTCAGCAATACGCTGAATCAAATAATCAATACAACAATGATAATGAGAATCCCAGTAAAGCAAAGACCATATCATACAACAAAACAAAAAATGAACTCAGCAGTGCGCTAAATCAAATAATCAATACAACAATGATAATGAGAATCCCAGTAAAGCAAAGGCCATACCATACAACAAAACAAAAAACGAACTCAGCAATGCGCTGAATCAAATAATCAATACAACAATGATAATGAGAATCCCAGTAAAGCAAAGACCATACCATACAACAGAACAAAAAACAAACTCAGGAATGCGCTGAATCAAATAATCACTACAACAATGATAATGAGAATCCCAGTAAAGCAAAGAACATATTATACAACAAAACAAAAAACGAACTCAGCAATGCGCTGAATCAAATAGTCAATACAACAATGATAATGAGACTCCCAGTAAAGCAAAGACCATACCATACAACAGAACAAAAAACGAACTCAGCAATGCGCTGAATCAAATAATCAATACAACAATGATAATGAGAATCCCAGTAAAGCAAAGACCATATTATACAACAAAACAAAAAACGAACTCAGCAATGCGCTGAATCAAATAATCAATACAACAATGATAATGAGAATCCCAGTAAAGCAAAGACCATACCATACAACAAAACAAAAAACGAACTCAGCAATGCGCTGAATCAAATAATCAATACAACAATGATAATGAGAATCCCAGTAAAGCAAAGACCATATTATACAACAAAACAAAAAATGAACTCAGCAATGCGCTGAATCAAATAATCAATACAACAATGATAATGAGAATCCCAGTAAAGCAAAGACCATACCATACAACAAAACAAAAAACGAACTCAGCAATGCGCTGAATCAGATAATCAATACAACAATGATAATGAGAATCCCAGTAAAGCAAAGACCATACCATACAACAGAACAAAAAACAAACTCAGCAATGCGCTGAATCAAATAATCAATACAACAATGATAATGAGAATCCCAGTAAAGCAAAGACCATATTATATAACAAAACAAAAAACGAACTCAGCAATGCGCTGAATCAAATAATCAATACAACAATGATAATGAGAATCCCAGTAAAGCAAAGACCATATTCTACAACAAAACAAAAAACGAACTCAGCAATGCGCTGAATCAAATAATCAATACAACAATGATAATGAGAATCCCAGTAAAGCAAAGACCATACCATACAACAGAACAAAAAACGAACTCAGCAATGCGCTGAATCAAATAATCAATACAACAATGATAATGAGAATCCCAGTAAAGCAAAGACCATATTATACAACAAAACAAAAAATGAACTCAGCAATGCGCTGAATCAAATAATCAATACAACAATGATAATGAGAATCCCAGTAAAGCAAAGACCATACCATACAACAAAACAAAACGAACTCAGCAATGCGCTGAATCAAATAATCAATACAACAATGATAATGAGAATCCCAGTAAAGCAAAGACCATACCATACAACAGAACAAAAAACGAACTCAGCAATGCGCTGAATCAAATAATCAATACAACAATGATAATGAGAATCACAGTAAAGCAAAGACCATACCATACAACAGAACAAAAAATGAACTCAGCAATGCGCTGAATCAAATAATCAATACCACAATGATAATGAGAATCACAGTAAAGCAAAGACCATATTATACAACAAAACAAAAAACGAACTCAGCAATGCGCTGAATCAAATAATCAATACAACAATGATAATGAGAATCCCAGTAAAGCAAAGACCATACCATACAACAAAACAAAAAACGAACTCAGCAATGTGCTGAATCAAATAATCAATACAACAATGATAATGAGAATCCCAGTAAAGCAAAGACCATACCATACAACAGAACAAAAAACGAACTCAGCAATGCGCTGAATCAAATAATCAATACAACAATGATAATGAGAATCCCAGTAAAGCAAAGATCATACCATACAACAAAACAAAAAACAAACTCAGCAATGCGCTGAATCAAATAATCAATACAACAATGATAATGAGAATCCCAGTAAAGCAAAGGCCATACCATACAACAGAACAAAAAACGAACTCAGCAATGCGCTGAATCAAATAATCAATACAACAATCATAATGAGAATCCCAGTAAAGCAAAGACCACATTATACAACAAAACAAAAAACGAACTCAGCAATGCGCTGAATCAAATAATCAATACAACAATGATAATGAGAATCCCAGTAAAGCAAAGACCATACCATACAACAGAACAAAAAACGAACTCAGCAATGCGCTGAATCAAATAATCAATACAACAATGATAATGAGAATCCCGGTAAAGCAAAGACCACACCATACAACAGAACAAAAAACGAACTCAGCAATGCGCTGAATCAAATAATCAATACAGCAATGATAATGAGAATCCCAGTAAAGCAAAGACCATACCATACAACAAAACAAAAAACGAACTCAGCAATGCGCTGAATCAAATAGTCAATACAACAATGATAATGAGAATCCCAGTAAAGCAAAGACCATACCATACAACAGAACAAAAAACGAACTCAGCAATGCGTTGAATCAAATAATCAATACAACAATGATAATGAGAATCCCAGTAAAGCAAAGACCATATTATACAACAAAACAAAAAACGAACTCAGCAATGCGCTGAATCAAATAATCAATACAACAATGATAATGAGAATCCCAGTAAAGCAAAGACCATACCATACAACAAAACAAAAAATGAACTCAGCAATGCGCTGAATCAAATAATCAATACAACAATGATAATGAGAATCCCAGTAAAGCAAAGACCATACCATACAACAGAACAAAAAACGAACTCAGCAATGCGCTGAATCAAATAATCAATACAATAATGATAATGAGAATCCCAGTAAAGCAAAGACCATACCATACAACAAAACAAAAAACGAACTCAGCAATGCGCTGAATCAAATAATCAATACAACAATGATAATGAGAATCCCAGTAAAGCAAAGACCATACCATACAACAAAACAAAAAACGAACTCAGCAATGCGCTGAATCAAATAATCAATACAACAATGATAATGAGAATCCCAGTAAAGCAAAGACCATACTATACAACAAAACAAAAAACGAACTCAGCAATGTGCTGAATATACAGATTTACTAAGCAAAGCTTTCAGGTTAACAAACCCTTCTTCAGTGCATGTTAAAACAATTCTATACACTTCATTTAAAAATACAACCTCATAAACGATACAGCCACTCACACCGAGTAATCAATTAAACACTTAACATACAATTAATGTCCTGTTTCAAGCAATATTGCCTATATTTAAGAATTGGTTTAAGACTTAAAGCTAAATTAATACCTAGTGGGAAATCAGCTCGCAATCGTATAATCTATTCATATCCTTTGATTTCAAGTTTATTGATTGTATCACCCCACCTCATGCTTTTATATATCACATCAATCACCCTAAAGTCAAAAATATGCGTTGAACCATTTTCACTAATATGTTTTACTAAGGCATTTGTTGGAGCATTTCTTTTAATCTCTGATCTATGTTCAATAATTCTATCCTTTAAGCGTCTTGTTGACTTACCTACATAAAAACTAGAACACATCCTGCTAGTTGCAAGATATATAATATTAGTAGAAATACATGTAGCAGAACATTTAAAAGTATATACTTTCTTCGTGACTGGGTGCATAAAATCGTGATCACTATTAATATTAGAACAGCAGCAGCAGTTATAACATGGCTAGGTACCCATCTTCTGTGGCTGCTCAGGCATCGAGTCATACATGATGTCTTTATAATAAAATATTTGTTTTAAATTGGGGCAATTTCAATAAACGAGCCTAGGTCTATTACCTATAATATTCCGCAACTCAGGTATAGTTGTCAAAATGCCCCAGTTATCCATTATAATTTTCTTTACTCCATTTGTACACCCACTATAAGTAGTAAGATATTGTAAGTCATTATCATCAGATGGAACCATGTATTCATTTACTAATGCTTCATTCTTATAATATGGCTTAGCTTGAATTTCTCTCATCCCTAGAATATCAGTACTCAAATTACTTAACAAATTTTAATTGTGCACTCTATCTTTAAATTCATCAGTTATTGCATTCATCTGTATAATACATTGATTAATATCTGTGTTTAACCTACTATTACCTAGAAGTTATCCCTTGACAATTACTTTAAAAATATGTGGCGCAAGGGAATGGGCTTGGCAGAATCGGTAGGGAAAGAAGACCTTGTTGAGTTTGAATCTAGTCTGGCACTGTGAAGAGACATGACAGGTGCAGAATAAGTGGGAGACCTCGGCCGCCAGTGAAATACCACTTCTCATCATTTTGTCACTTATCCGGTGAGGTTGGGGGTGAGCCCCATCAGGGCTCTCACTTCTGGCTCCAAGTGCCCGAGAGTCTGGCTGCGACCTGCTCCGGGGACAGTATCAGGTGGGGAGTTTGACAGGGGTGGTACACCTGTCAAAGAGTAATGCAGGTGTTCTAAGGCAAGCTCAAGGAGGACAAAAACCTCCCATGGAGCAGAAGGGCAAAAGCTCACTTGATCTTGATTTTCAGCATGAATACAGACCGTGAAAGCGGGGCCTCACGATCCTTCTGGGTTTTTGGTTTTAAGCAGGAGATGTCAGAAATGTTTCCACTGGTATAACTGACTTGTGGCAGCCAAGCATTAATAGCAACATCGCTTTTTGATCCTTCGATGTCAGCTCTTCCTACCATTGTGAAGCAGAATTCACCAAGCGTTGGATTGTTCATCCACTAATAGGGAATGTGAGCTGACATTAGACCATTGTGAGACAGGTTAGTTTTACCCTACTGATGATGTGTTGTGATAGTAATCCTGCTCGGTATGAGAGGAGCCACAGTTTCAGGCATTTGGTGTATGTTCCTCATTTTATGAGGTTGTATTTTTAAATTAAGTGTATTGAATTGTTTTAACTTGTACAGAAGAAGGGTTTGTTAACCTGAAAGCGTTCCTTAGTAAATTTGTTAATTCAGTATGTTGCTGAGTTGATTTTTTTTGCAGGTCTCAAATAAACCGCGATAGCTGCTTGAGTAACACCTCTTTCATCAATGCCTGTCTAATATTCATTGAACCCTATGCCAAGGAATACCCTTATATGTTCTATCTTGTTCTATTTTTAAATGTCATTTTTTCCATCTACCTTTGTCTCACCATCAATAACTAGTGATTTCAGACTGGGAAACAATCCATCTTCCCTTCCAGGCTTACCTCATTGTTAGGCCTCATCCTGACTTTTCAGCTATACTCTCCTTTTTTGATTTCGACTTTCACAATCATGGACAAACTCTTCAACTCCTAACTTACTATTAGAGTGGTATCATCTGCCTACCTGAGGTTGTTAATATTTATCCTGGTAATTTTGATTCCATCATTTGATTAACCCAACCCAGTATTTCACATGGTCCATTCAAGGCATAAATTAAATAATTTAGTTAACAACATAAAGCCTTGCTGCACTCTTTTTCGAGTCTTTTGCTGATTAATTATTCCATATTTGTTTCCAACTCTTGCTCCTTGATTTGCATATAGATCCCTCAGGAGACAAATAACGTCACCTGGTATCTCCAATTCTCTGGGAAATTGCCTCACTTTGTTAAGGTTCCCATAGTCTCAGGCTTTAAGACTAATCATTAAAGCAGAAGTAAATATATTTTCTGGAACTCCCTTGCTTTCACTATCATCTGGTGGATGTTAATAATTTGATTTCTGGTGCCACCTCCCCTTTTAAAACAAGTTTGTACATCTTGCAGTTCATAGTCAATATATTGCTGAGGTCTAGTTTGACAGATCTTGAGAATTATGTTGCTATCAGGTAAAGCAAGAACACCTGTGCAATAATACAAGTACTGTTTAGTACTGCTGTTTTTTTGAGCTTGGAATATCAATTTATCTTTTCTGATCCAATGGCCACATTTGTGTTTTCCAAATTTAGTGGGAGATTATGAATAACACCATAAAAGCACAATGTTGAAGGATTTAAAAAAAAAATCAGCTTGGATTCCATCACTTCCTGCACCTTTGTTATTAACAAGACTTTCTGGGGATCCATTTAGTTTCACTCTCTAGGATGTCTGACTCTTGCTCAGATTACATATTATATATATATATATATATATATATATATATATATATATATATATATATATATAGGGTCTACTTCATTTCACCTAACTTCCAATTCACTGACTTTCATTTCACTGACCCCATTTCACTGAAATTTCATTTGACTGAGACTTCATTTCACTGACAGTTCATTTGATTGACAAGTATTATTAGCAAGAAAATGGAATATGCCCCCTTCCCCACTGTAGTGCGACCCTGGAGTTAGAATATATAGTTGGGGGGGTGTGGGGCACAACCCACATTGGGGTGTGGGCGCAGCACCCCACTTCATTTCATATGATATTGTTAAGTTTTGATATAATATTGCTTAGTAAAAGAAAAGTAAGTGGGGGGCTTCACCCCCCCCCACCCCCCAACTATATATTCTAACTCCAGGGTCGCACTACAGTGGGGAAGGGGGCATATTCCATTTTCTTGCTAATAATACTTGTCAGTCAAATGAACTGTCAGTGAAATGAAGTGTCAGTGAAATGAAATTTCAGTCATTTGGTCTCAGTCAAATGGGAGTCAGTGAATTGGAAGTTAGGTGAAATGAAGTAGACCCATATATATATATATATATATATATATATATATATATATATATATATATACAATTATTTTTTTGTAAATCCCTAAGAATGTATGCTACATTTTTGATTCTGGGGAAAGGTCATCTTGGTGGGATATATATATATATATATATATATATATATATATATATATATATATATATATATAAAATCCCTCCTGATGTTTCAAAAACACTAACAGAAGAAGTTGTCTCAGGGCTGGCTGCAATGAACAAAAAATCAACATAGTGCTAGCGATAATTCTGCTCATCCACCTACCCAACTATTTGGACTTGCTCAGCTCGTGATTATACAGAGCAGAACTGATACTAAACATGACAGCATCCTTGATTGGATGCTTGCATCCAATCTAGACAATATTAAATTAGTTGGCCTCACGTCTCATTCTGTAAATAGACGTTACTCTGTTTTGCTGTTTGGCCTAATGCTGAAAAAAATATTTTGTCAACAAACTCCACTAACTTTAAACTGTGAAGTTTAGCTTACCCACTTAAAAATCTGGGTCATGTTCAGACTCTTAGACCTGGTTGCTCTTTCAGTCCTTCCTTTCTGCATATATTCAATAACTTCTGGGTTTGTGATCTTGAATTAAAGATAGATAGATAGATAGATAGATAGATAGATAGATAGATAGATAGATAGATATAAAAAGCGTGGAGCATTGGGGGACATTGTCCTGCACATGAGGAATGCTTGTTTTTATTGATATTAAGATAACAAGATGAGACATGGGTATCTCAACTTGTTGCCTTGCCAACAGGCTGGTTTGTGTCAATAGCTTCAACTCAATGTGATTTCCCCATTCTGAATCATGACACATGTCTTAGTCCTTAAAAGTAAAAAAGCACTATGGAATGCTGACTTCTTCATTGATGTTACTAAACTACTGAATTAGCCTCCCTACCATTTTCAGTCTGCTGAATTCCAAAATGAAAATTAAGAAAACATTAAGCAAACTATGACTGTAGTTGAATTGCTGCCATTTCGTAATCATGTCCATGCCTTTTCTTATACTTTTCCTTTTTCATTATGTATACAATATGCTAATTCTCACCTCTCCTTCCTTTTCCTCTCATTGCTGATAATGTAATGTCCTATTAGCTTATGATTCTGACTTCACTCTTGTGTGTGAATTTGCTTAATTTGGGATTACATGCACTGCTGGCAATTTATTTATTTTATTTATTTTATTTTACATTTGTTGACCGGGCTGGTCTAGCTGGATACATGTCCATTTTCAGTAGAGGCCTGGGGAGAAAAGCTCCAAGAAACATACAGAATTAATACAAAAGTCAAAACAGATCAAACTAAACAAAAACAGCTATTGTTTCATAAAGACATTAGTTTTTTTTTAAAAGTAAAAAATACAATATGCAATTGTGAATGAATTCAATCTATTCGTACATATAAGACCAGTATTGCATATAAATCTACATCCATATTGGAAAATTGAAAAGAACATTGATTTGTAATCCTCATTTGCTGAATAGGTTCATAGGTAAGTTTGACGACCATGCCCTGGCCAAGCAATCAAGGAGCCTCAATCCTCACCACTAACACTAGGATAATTAATACACACAGTAAAGTAGAATTTCCCTTAAGTGCACACAGAGATCACAGTCAGTATGGGGCTGGTTGCTCCCTTACTCACCAGGTCCCCAATAAGACTCCCCACTGGCACAGCTATAGGGTCCAGGTCTCAGCCTAGCTGGGCAAGCTAAAACCTCCAGTACCCTCTCTGTTCAACCAGTGCTTCATGTCCCTGCCCAAGTAGCTGACACAACACACACACACTTTGAGATAAGTATTTATACAACTTCACAGACACTCCTGGGAAAGGCTGACACAGATTATCCAGCTGTGCCCCTTTACCCAGACTATACGGTAGTAATTACTGCCACCACCCAACTAATAATATCAACTACTAAAAGGCCCTTAAAAGGATGTCCAGTTATTACTGTGCAATATTATTATCCAATGGTAGTATGACTAACAGTCAAGGTTTACTTTAGAATGGCCTATTACAATATCCTATACAAATATGCAATGTACTCTAGAGCTTATCTCTACACAAATCAGCCACAGGTAGAAGGTTTTAAAAATATTTAATAATAAATAATTAAAACACAGTACAAAACTACTACACCACAGAGATATCTAAGAGTTCAAAGATCACACAGAAACTTAAAATAAGACAGTGGGACAGGTCTGATTTCAAAGAAAAATACCTAATTAATCTTTACTAGCTTTAACTATTCCTACAAGAAATCACAGTGCTAAAACTTAAGTGAGCACAATGCAGAGTGCTGATAAGTTGGATATCAAGATCAAAATGCTTTTAGGTCTCTTGTGAGAAATAGTATTTCAACATTACTAACAAATGTCTCTAAGGCCCTCCCAAAATTACATCATTTTTGACACTTAGGTTTTCCCAGTATTCATATTGCATCATCCTAACACCTGGTCTGAGTTCTCAGGCCACAAACTGCATTATTTAGCAATCTTACACCTCCTCAGAAACTTACAACAATACAAGGCATTTCACACGTATATGCTAGCAGAAACCAGAGCAATAAGGCACCTTCTACATCTAAATTCTAGTCATAAACTTTAGCCTTAAAACAATGGGCATAAAACCTACAACCAGCCACAGTGGAGCCGAATTCTAATATGAAAGGATCACAACATGCTTCACTGGGCCAGTAGAGTGCAATGGTGTCACATATTTTGCAGTTCCACATTTCACAGTATTCTTTACACTCAAGAAACATGCCTGTATTTTACATTTATTTACAAATGCCAGAATTATATATCAAATTCTATTTGACTAGGCTGGCAGCCTTCGCCCATCTCTCCCCAGTCGTTACATCTCTCCACCCACCCCCCACCCCGGGGAACTCGAGCAAGTTTTTCAAGTGCCCCTTGAGAAACATCACTTGAGAGTGTCAGGTCTATCTGGGTGTACCTCACCCCATTCCCTGTGTTGACAGCCCATCTGCATTGGCATTATTACCCCCTCTACGGTGCTGCACTGACATATCATATGCTTGCAACCCCAGACTCCATCTTAGCAACTTGGAATTTTGCTGACTGGCTCTGTTTACACATGTTAGAGGGTTGTGATCTGTCATCACAGTGAATTTTCTTCCATACAAATAAGGCTGAAGTTTTTGTAGTGCCCACACTATGGCTAGACATTCCTTTTCTACCACTGCATACTATTCCTCCCTGGGTTGGAGCCTATGACTGAGATAAACCACTGGGTGCTCTTCTCCCTCTGAAGAAATTTGGCAAAGTACAGCCCCGACCCCATAGTTTGAAGCATCCACCTGCACAACAAAGTCTTTGCTGTAATCAGGACTAGCTAACACAGGGGGTCCTCCCAAAACTTCCTTAAGCTTCTGAAATGCCTGCTCACATGCTGGGGTCCAGACTACCTTATCTGGCCTGTTCTTCCTTGTCAGGTATGTGAGGGGAGCAGCTATGGTACTATAATTGGGAACAAACTTTCTATAGTTCCCTGCTGTCCCTAAGAATGCCCTCACCTGGTTTTTGGTAATAGGTGCAGGCCATGCCTGAATAGCTTCCACATTGGCAGGTTCTGGCCTTATCTTACCACTCACCACTCTATGCCCTAGGTAGGAGACATCTGCCATACCCACCTGACATTTGCTTGGCTTAATGGTCAACCCTGCCCTCTGTAGTCTGCCCAGAACCTCCCTGACATGCTGAAGGTGCTCTTTCCAGGAATGGCTGTAGATAGCAATATCATCCATGTAAGCAAGGGCAAACCCTCCTGCTAAGATATGATCTACCTGCCTCTGGAAAGTCACTGGGGCATTCTTCATACCAAAGGGCATCTTTGTGAACTCATACAAGCCAAAAGGAGTCACAAAGGCTGACTTCACTCTAACACTGGGAGGCAAGGGTACCTGCCAGTAACCCTTGGTAAGATCAATGGTTGTAAGATACTTTACCCCACCCAGTTGTTCTAGGGCCTCATCTGTCCTAGGCATGGAGTAAGCATCTGACTCTGTGTGACTATTTATTTCCTGTAATCCACACAGAACAT
This sequence comes from Protopterus annectens, assembly GCF_019279795.1. NCBI lineage: Eukaryota > Metazoa > Chordata > Ceratodontiformes > Protopteridae > Protopterus > Protopterus annectens. The sequence continues at coordinate 893,820,694 of NC_056731.1, forward strand.
GTTGCCATCCGTCTTTGGCACCAACACCACTGGTGAGGCCCAAGGACTGTTGGACTCTTGAATGACCCCTAGTTCCAACATCTCCTATACCTCCTCCCTCAGAGTCTGTTTGGCTATCTCAGGCACCCTATAAGGGGCCTGCCTGATAGGCCTTTGGGGTCCAGTATCCACCTGGTGCTGCACCAGGTGGGTGCTCCCTGGTTTTCCAGTGAACATGCCCCCAAATTCCTGCAACACTGCTTGGATTTCTTGAACCTGGGTAGGAGATAGCTGCTGGGATATTGCTACTCCTTCCACCGAGGTGTCAGCCCAAGCTTCACTGAGGAAGTCAGTCACAAGATCTCTCTCAGCCTCTACCTGCAACCCACTGCAAATGCTCAGCACAAGGGTCTCCCTATCATGGTAAGATTTCATCATGTTAACATGGTACAATTTGTCCCCCTACCATCTGCCTAGCACTTCCACCATGTAGTTAACAGCACTTATCTTTCTTACCACCTTGTAGGGTCCCTCCCAAGTTGCTTGCAACTTGTTGTGTCTGATAGGAATGAGAAGCATCACCTGCTGCCCTACAGCATACTCTCTAGCTTGAGCATTCCTGTCATACCACACCTTTTTCTGTTATTGGGCTTCTGCCAGGTTCTCCTGGGTCAGGCCCATGAGTTCCTGTGCCTTGTCCTGAGGTTCAGGACATATGCCACAACAGACTCCTTGTGAGACTTACACTCACCTTCCCACTCATCTCAAATTAAATCTAGAGGTCCCCTCACCCTATGCCCATACAGCAACACAAAGGGTGAAAAACCTGTGGATTCCTGGGGAACCTCTCTGTAAGCAAACAACAGATGGGGCAAATATTTGTCCCACTTGTGATGTTTGGGGAGAGATGGGCGAAGGCTGCCAGCCTAGTCAAATAGAATTTGATATATAATTCTGGCATTTGTAAATAAATGTAAAATACATGCATGTTTTCTTCAGTGTAAAAGATTACTGTGAAATGTGGAACTGCAAAATATGTGATGACATTGCACTCTACTGGCCCAGTGAAGCATGTTGTGATCCTTTCATATTAGAATTCGGCTCCACTGTGGCTGGATGTAGGTTTTATGCCCATTGTTTTAAGGCTAAAGTTTATGACTAGAATTTAGATGTAGAAGGTGTCTTATTGCTCTGGTTTCTGCTAGCATATACGTGTGAAATGCCTTGTATTGTTGTAAGTTTCTGAGGAGGTGTTAGATTGCTAAATAATGCAGTTTGTGGCCTGAGAACTCAGACCAGGTGTTAAGACGGTGCAATATGAATACTGGGAAAACCTAAGTGTCAAAAATGATGTAATTTTGGGAGGACCTTAGAGACATGTTTGTTAGTAATGTTTAAATACCATTTCTCACAAGAGACTATTAAGCATTTTGATCTTGATATCCAACTTACCAGCACTCTGATTATGCGCACATGTAAGTTTTAGCACTGTGATTTCTTGTAGGAATAGTTAAAGCTAGTAAAGATTAATTAGGTATTTTTCTTTGAAATTAGACCTGACCTACTAGTGTATTTTAAGTTTCTGTGTGATTACTGAACTCTTAGATATCTTAGATATCTCTGTGGTGTAGTAGTATTGTTTTGTGTTTTAATTATTTATCATTAAATTTTTTTTAAACCTTCTACCTGTGGCTGATTTGTGTAGAGATAAGCTCTAGAGTACATTGCATATTTATAGAGGTTATTGTAATAGGCCACTCTAAAGTAAGCTTTGACTGTTAGTTAGTCATACTACCATTGGATATTAATATTGCACAGTAATAATTGGGCACCCAAAGTAAGCCTTGACTGTTAGTCATACTACCATTGGATATTAATATTGCACATTTATAATTGGGCACCCTTTTAAGGGCCTTTTAGTAGCTGATATTATTAACTGGGTGGTGGTAGTAATTACTACCATATAGTCTGGGCAAAGGGGCACAGCTGGAGAATATGTGTCAGCCTTTCCCAGGAGTGTCTGTGAAGTTGTATAAATACTTATCTCAAAGTGTGTGTGTTGTGTCAGCTACTTGGCAGGGACACGAAGCACTGGTTGGACAGAGAGGGTACTGGAGGTTTTAGCTTGTCCAGTTAGGCTGAGACCTGGACCCTATAGTTGTGCCAGTGGGGAGTCTTATTGGGGACCTGGTGAGCAAGGGAGCAACCAACCCCAGACTGACTGTGTTCTCTGTGTGCACTTAAGGGAAATTCTACTTTACTGTGTATATTAGTTTTCCTTTCCTCTTCTAGGAGACGACCTCCCTGGTATTAGTGGTGAGGATTGAGGCTCCTTGATTGCTTGGCCAGGGCACGGTCGTTACAAGTGTTTGGCAGTGGTGGGATCTACTTCACATACTAATTGGCTTGTACTAGTGTGGGGTAGAGTTAATTCCTTTAGCTTATGTACAGTGATCTCTAAAAGTGTTTTGTACTCTAAAGCAGCCACAGAGTGTATACTCAGAGTTCAGATCACAATTGTTTTATTTATTTTGTTAGCTTAGTGTTAGTCAGGGTGAGCAGGCAGCATGTCAGCAGAAGAGTATGGAAAGCTGACAAGGAGCCAGCTGGCAGAGATGTGCCCAGCTAGGGGACTGGTGCATGGTAACCTGACTAAAGCAGACCTGATTGCAGCCTTGGTTACAGCTGCATCAGAAAACAGCAGTGTGGAGGACAATCAGACTGACAGTGGAGATACAATATCCTCGGAGAATGGACAGCTCAACCTTTCTGCAGTGGACTTAAAAATCCAGCTGGAGCTAAAGAGACTTGATTTGGAGGCCAAGCGTATGGAACTAGAAGCAGCCAAGAAAAATGAGGAGTCTACAAGCTGAGGAAAATGAACAGCAGAGGAGGCACGAGAGGGAAATGCTGACTCTTCACCAGAGTCATGGAGGTAATGGGGAAGGGAGTAACCAGACCTCAGAAGCACAAAGGTTCAGTAAATTTCTTCCACAGTTTAAAGAGGGGGATAATTTTGATAGGTTCATTCATATCTTTGAGTGGGTATGTAAACAGTATGAAGTTAACCAAGGGCTCTGGGTATGGTTCGTGACCCCCCTTACTCCATGGTAAAGCTGTAACCTCTTTAGCAAAAATGCATGACACTGACTGTTTTATTTTACTGCTGTAAAAAGACATTTGTTAGAATGTTTTAAGCTAACACCTGAAATGTATAGGAAAAAGTTTCATGAGCATAGACACAAGGCAGATGAAAATGTATGTGAATATGTTGTTGAACTGAGCACTTATTTTCATAGCTGGGTGAGTGGATGTCAGGTCACCACTTTTGATGGGCTGGCAGATCTTTTGGTAAGGAAACAAGCCCTTAGCACTTTGCCTGTGGACATGAGGATCTGGTTAGCTGATAAACAGGGTGCTACTTCAGAGGCATTGGGGAAGAAGGGAGACCTATACCTAGCAAGCAGGGCAGCCCTGCACAGGAAAGGGACCCCCAGTACTGCTCATGGGACTAAAGGAACCCATGGTGGGCAGCACAGACTGCCCGAACAGAATCTGCCACTAGCAGGGGAAGCTACTAGTCCAGGAACATGTCCAGGAACTAGGGTTAAATGTTTTGAATGCAACCTGTGGGGCCATGTGGCATACAGGTGTCCATGGAGGCAAGGTGGGGAACCAAAGGTGAGGGAGCCAGTAAGTGGTAAAGACAAAATGCCAATAGTAGATTGTCTTGAGACAACAGGGGTATGGAACTACCATCCTGCAGATGTCCTGAGAGGGAAGGATTGGGATGAGGCAGTACTATGTACTTATGCAGTTACATTCAGTGAGGCTCGGAGACAAGTATGTGGGTTTGGTAGTCTGGGGGAGACCCAGACAGACTGCATACTTGCAGCCAGGACTGCTGAGGTGCTTACTTCAGGGAGTGGGCTATGCTGTAGCAGTGAGACTGAATGTGAGCCACATCTGCTTGTGGATGCTGATGTTCCCTTGGACATAGTGACTGCAAAGGTAGAGGTGAATAATAGTACCCAGGCTGACAGTGAGGCACTGCTGTCAGAGGATGCCAGACTTCCTGTGGAAGGGGAGCTGGGAAGGGTTACCAGGAGAGACTTGAGACAGGATCAGCTCTCAGACCCCACATTGCAAGGCCTGAGGCAGGTAGCTAGGGAGGCACCTGATTCTCAAGGGAAGGGGGAATCTGTATACTGGAACAAAGGGTTACTGTACGGAAAGTGGCCCCTGAGGGAGGGCTAGAAGGTGAGAGAGTACAGAAGTTGGTAGTGCCTAGAGCTTACCGCCTGGTGCTTCTAGCCATAGCCCATGATATTCCCTTTGCAGGTCATATGGGCATAAAACATACAAAGAGGTGTATTATGCAGAACTTCTATTGGCCTGGAATTTCCAGAGATGTAACAGGGTACTGCAGGACCTGTTGGCAGTCCCAAAAGATAGGCAAGGCAGGAGACAAGGTGAGAGCTCCTTTGATGCCTTTGTCTATGTATGAGGAGCTATTTCAGATGGTAGCTATGGATATTGTTGGTCCACTGAGTACCCTAAGTTCCACAGGGAAAAAGTATATCTAGTGATTGTAGATTATGCTACACGATACCCTGAGGCAGCAACGTTGTCCTCCATTGAGGCCGAGAAGGTGGCAAATGCTTTGCTAGAGATTTTCATCAGGGTAGGTTTTCCAAAGGAAATACTGTCTGACAGAGGTGCCGGTTTTATGTCAGACCTGCTGGCTCATCTGTGGAAGTCCTGTGGGGTGAAGCACATGAAGACCACCCCCTACCATCCCCAGACTAATGGTCTTGTTGAGAGATTAAACTCTACAATCAAGTCCATGCTATGGGCATTGCAGATCAGTTTGAGAGGGAGCAGGACAAATATTTGTCCCATCTGTTTGCTTACAGAGAGGTTCCCCAGGAATCCACAGGTTTTTCACCCTTTGAGTTGCTGTATGTGCATAGGGTGAGGGGACCTCTAGTTTTAGTTTGAGATGAATGGGAAGGTGAGTGTAAGTCTCACAAGGAGTCTGTTGTGGCATATGTCCTGAACCTCAGGACAAGGCTCAGGGAACACATGGGCCTGGTCCAGGAGAACCTGGCAGAAGCCCAACAACCGGAAAATGTGTGGTATGACAGGAATGCTCGAGCTAGAGAGTATGCTGTAGGGCAGCAGATGTTGGTTCTCATCCCTGTCAGACACAACAGGTTGCAAGAATCTTGTGAGGGACCCTACAAGGTGGTAAGAAAGGTAAGTGATGTTAACTACATGGTTAGAAGTGCTAGGCAGATGGCAGGGGTACACATTGTACCGTGTTAACATGATGAAACCTTACCATGATAGGGAGGCCCTTGTGCTGAGCATTTGCAGTGGATTGCAGGAGGAGTCTGAGGGAGATCTGGGGACTGATCTCTTCAGTGAGGCTCGGGCTGACACCTCGGTGGAAGGGGTAGCAATGTCCCAGCAGCTATCTCCTACCCAGGTTCGAGAAATCCGAGCAGTGTTGCAGGAGTTTGGGGGCATGTTCACTGGGAAACCAGGGAGCACCCACCTGGTGCAGCACCAAGTGGATACAGGACCCCAAAGGCCTATCAAGCAGGCCCCTTATATGGTGCCTGAGAGAGTCAAACAGACTCTGAGAGAGGAGGTACAGGAGATGTTGGAACTAGGGGTGATTCAAGAGTCCAACAGTCCCTGGGCCTCACCAGTGGAACTGGTGCCAAAGAAGGACAGCCGCACCAGGTTCTGTGTGGATTACAGGAAATTAAATAGTCAAACAGAGTCAGATGATTACCTCATGCCTAGGACAGAGGAGGCCCTAGAGGAGCTGGGTGGGGCTAAGTATCTTACAGCCATTGATCTTACCAAGGGTTACTGGCAGGTGGCCTTGACTCCCAGTACTAGAGAGAAGTCGGCCTTTGTGACTCCTTTTGTCTTGTATGAGTTCACAAAGATGCCCTTTGGGATGAAGAATGCCCCAACAACTTTCCAGAGGAAGGTAGATCATATCTTAGCAGGAGCAGGAAGATTTGCCCTTGCTTACATGGATGATATTGCTATCTACAACCATTCCTGGCAAGAGCACCTTCAGCATGTCAGGGAGGTTCTGGGCAGACTACAGAAGGCAGGGTTGACCATTAAGCCGAGCAAATGTCATGTGGGTATGGCAGAGGTCTCCTACCTAGGACATAGAGTGGTGAGTGGTAAGATAAGGCCGGAACCTGCCAAAGTGGAAGCTATTCAGGCATGGCCTGCACCTGTTACCAAAAAGCAGGTGAGAGCATTCTTTGGGACAGCAGGGTACTACAGAAAGTTTATTCCCAATTATAGTACCATAGCTGCTCGCCTCATAGACCTAACAAGGAAGAACAGGCCAGATAAGGTAGTGTGGAACCCAGCATGTGAGCAGGCATTTCAGAAGCTTAAGGAAGCTTTGGGAGGACCCCCTGTGTTAGCCAGTCACGATTATAGCAAAGAATTTGTTGTGCAGGTGGATGCTTCAAACTATGGGGTGGGAGCTGTACTTAGCCAGATTTCTTCAGAGGGAGAAGAGCACCCATTGGCTTATCTCAGTCATAGCCTCCAACCCAGGGAGGAATGCTATGCAGCGGTAGAAAAGGAATGTCTAACCATAGTGTGGGCACTGCAAAAACTTCAGCCTTATCTGTATGGAAGAAAACTCACTGTGTTGACAGATCACAACCTGCTAACATGGTAAAACAGAGCCTGTCAGCAAAATGCCAAGTTGCTAAGAAGGAGTCTGGGGTTGCAAGCATATATGTCAGTGCAGCACCGCAGTGGGAGTAGCAATGCTAATGCAGATGGGCTCTCAAGACAGGGAATGGGGTGAGGTTCACCCAGATAGACCTGACACTCTCAAGTGATGTTTCTCAAGGGGCACTTGAAAAACTTGCTTGAGTTCCCCAGAGGGGATGAGATGTGACGATTTTGGAGAGATGGGCGAAGGCTGCCAGCCTAGTCAAATAGAAAGGATCACAACATGCTTCACTGGGCCAGTAGAGTGCAATGTTGTCATATATTTTGCAGTTCCACATTTCATAGTATTCTTTACACTCAAGAAACATGCATGTATTTTACATTTATTTACAAATGCCAGAATTATATATAAAATTCTATTTGACTAGGCTGGCAGCCTTCGCCCATCTCTCCCCAATCGTCACAGTAAGTACTAGGCGAGTAGCCCATGAGAGCCATTTTAAGCCTAGCCAATTTCCCTTTTTGTGTTCAAATTAACCCATTCCACAAGTGATACATCACTTGAAACATGAAGCAGACAAGAAGTCTGCTTTCTGTCCCTCTCAGCTATGCTCAACATCTCAGCAGAATCCGAAAAGCCGGCTTTCCATCTGTTCTGTTTATGTTTCTGAAGTGATTAAAAAAAAAAAAAAAAAAAAAACTCCCTGAATGTTCCTCTAAGACACGTTTGGATTTATAGTCTGGACTTACCCATCCCATGGTTGATAATTATATAGTACCCCTAACGTGAATAAGTGGGATCATAGTATAGATAATTTGAGGGGACACATGCATGGGATAAAGCATTTTGGAGCTGCCTCTGTCCATTAGTAGTATAAGGCCAATCCTGAGGTAAATTTTCTCTTTTCCATCCATAGTTCCAAGTTGTGCTTGCATATGAACAGGAATGCACTTTGTTTTATGGGGACAGGCAGTCTGTTGCTCAGCAGTGGTATCCTCTGTGAAATATACCTGTCCCTCCAAACCATTCTGCTGATGTTGCAGAAGAAGATTAAATTCCTAGGCTGAGTATTTCTGATGCCATTTGATGTGCTGATCTACAGTAAATCCAGCAGTATTGGGTCAGAGGATGTCTTGTACACCAGACACAGTTCACTACTTACCAATCTGTAGGATACCAAGTGTAGTGACAGGGCTTTGAGTTGGTCATTGTAAGATATTATTTAGGCCATGTATCCTTTTGTAAGGTATCTGTCTGTGTGCACTCCAGTTGTTGCATGTGTCTGGCCAGATATATATCAAAGGGGGCATTTTATTCAATGACTGGCCTAGTGAGGGCTGAGTAAAGGGGGCTAATGACATCCCTAGATCTAGACATGATCTCTTTGTTTATAAACTATGCAGCATAGAAGGACTTTCTTACAACAGTGGACACGTTTGTCAAAAGATAAGTTAGTTAAATGCTGTCATTACCAGTCTTCTTAGTGTTTGTTATTTGGCTCACTAGCTGTTAAATGTTATATTTCTCTTTACATTATTTCCTTTGTATATTGAACCAGTTTACATTATACCCGTTTGCAAGCTGTATTGTATTTCATTGTTTGCCATGTAATTGTAAAATTCCATTGATGCTTTTTTTAAATATATTTAAATATTATGGTTTGGAGCTTCTTATCATTGTGCCTTTATTAAAAATAATGTCTGCCTCATTAGACTTACTTGCTCAACATATATATATATATATATATATATATATATATATATATATATATATATATATATATATATATGGGATCTGGACACATGCTCGACTAGCATATGTCCAAATCACAAAACATCGAACATACATACACAAAAGCGCTTAACATCGACAAGTGCTTCCGTGTATGTGTGCCTGTTTCATAGATCGGACTAGAGTGCGGGTAAGGGAAAATTCCCCTTTCCCCACTGTACTGCCATCTCACAGTGAAAATAATAAAGTAGGGGGGGGGGTGTGGGGGGTGCAGGGGGGGGCAAAGCCCCCTTGCAGAAACGTAGATTTTTTTTTTGAACTACACATACCCGGAAGCACTTTTCAATGTTAAGTGCTTTCGTGTATGTGTGTTCGATGTTTTGTGATTTGGACATATGCTAGTCGAGCTTGTGTCCTAGACCCATACATATATATATATATATATATATATATATATATATATATATATATATATATATATAGTTAGGATTCCCTTTTTTGTATCTCCAGCTGTCTGGAATAGTTAATTGGTAGCAGAATATGATGCTTTAAGGAGCTACAATACAGAACATTTTTTTCAATATCAGAGTTAGAGAAGGCAACAATTAATGGAATTATGTACACGTCTTTTGAATTTTGTCCATCTGCAAATTCTGAAATAAAAAGAAGCACACATCTACAAAAATACACAACAGCACAAAATAATAAAATAATATGACATTTGAAGGAGAGGTGTTTTCAGAGGGTGTCTCATGGCATTGCAGTTTCATTGTACAACCACTGAAGTCATCTGAGCTACAGCTGCAGTCAAGCATGGAGAAAACAATAGGTAGGACCAGCTGTACCCGAGGCTTTCAGACTGTGGGTTAGAAAGAGATAATACAATGATTTTAAACATTCATTCATGATCAAGACATGTCAGATCCCTAGTACTGAAGTTATAATGCAGAAGTTGCACTAGTTACTACTTTATATTTTAAACTATGCTGCTGCATCTTCATCATTTAAGAGTAGTCAAGGGTTCCAAGTTCACATCCGGAGACTAAAGTACTTTTGTGAGACATGAATGTATTTTTGCTTGAGAAGTATATAGTTATATATGTTTGAGACAAGTTGAAGTCTGATTGTCACCGGGGAGCTTTAATGTATGTGAGAGTGTTATTATATTATCTTATTTTTCAAATGTGTGTTTTATTTTCATGATGATGATGATGTTTTCAGTAAATGAACAAGTTCTCCCAAACACTGGAAACTGATGTGTTGTAATATGACAGAAATGCCATAAAATTGTCAGAGTAAACAGCTCTCAACACAGTCAACTTTTAGGCTCCCTCAAAGTAGAAGTTAAGATAATTTATTAGTTCCCTTATTCCCCCCAACATAATATGGCCTTCTTGAGAGTTGCTCCGTATTTCTCCTAAGACCCATGACTGCCGCAGTCTGGTGACAACTGTCTGCAGTGCACACATTTCCCAAACTCAACCGTCCTTGCACATTACAGTATCTGGCAGCACAATGCTCATCTCACTTTAGCAGTTAGCCGAATCATGAAAGATGAGTGGAAGGAAGTCTGCTATCTCACACTTGGACAATCAGTATTAATATGTGCTCAGCCAGTAGATATGAGTGTATGCTGGGCCATGGTAGAGAATGACACTTGTGCCACCTATTGACTCTTTCCTATAACTCTCAATCTCTTAGAACAAGAAATCTAGACAATGCTATAAATAATGGGGGGGGGACACAAAGACCCAACAACAGGGACAGTTTTAAATATTGCTCTTGCAAATTTAGAAACTTGATAGAATAACAGGTTTTACATGAGCATGCATTTTTCTGAATGGTATGAAGTCTGAAATTCAAATGCCCGTCATTATTTTCTGACTTCAGTCTTCAATAGTTTGCCAATGATTTACCAGAAAACCATATTTTTAGTCTGTTTTTCATAAAATTGTGAGGCAACAATCTGGACATTCTGCGAAAATCTGTACATCTGAGAGGTATGCAAGTCTTAGTCCTAGTGAAAAAAAACATACTTCAAAAGCAGTATCAGTTAGAACCCTACATTTCTAATAGACAACTTGCTTAGTTTTCCATTCTTAAGACCTGTAGCTACCTTTAGAAAGTTGTGTTGTAAACATTTTAATTGCAGTACAGATGCTGATGTGTTAACATACCTGAATTTCATGCTTTATTTTTCCTTTTTGAAACTAAGTATTAGACATCTGGACTCACTCTAAAATATTTTTTTTCAGTGAATTTGAATCAAGCATCTGCATACTTCATATGCATCAGAAACATCTCCTGTGACAATTTCAGCTGGACTAGTTAGTCGAGATCAACAGGCAGATTATAAAGCCACAGAGCCACAGATTAAATAGTGAAGGCAAAGGCTGATGGAAAACATGAAAACAATTTCCTGCATTCCACATTCTCTGCCTTTCTGCTCTGGTTGTGTCTGCTTTTTAGTTTACAGTTCTTGTGAAGACAAAAAGATAAAGTTCATTATAAATACAAGATAAGAATAGGTTCTACGGGTATTTAAAACTGTATGCTTTGCACGCATAGTAAAACTATAAAGTAATAAAAGACTGCGGAAACAAATCAATAATATGTTGGGCCAATAAATTCCATATCTTTATAATACTATTTTAAAGTCATAGCTTGTAAAGCAATACATTCAGCACATTATGAATCTAATCAAGCAGATTCATGACAATGAATGAAAAAAAAAAAAAAACGCAGGCAGATAGACACCTAAATTAAGGTGAAACCTCATCACAGGAATTTGCCCAGAACTAGAGTACTTACTTTGGAGTGACCCCTCCAAAAAAGGTTATCATCAGGATCACATCAGGTTATCTCTATACAATTTTGTTGTCTGGAAATCTTCAACATGTATGCAGAAGGATCTAATATTCATGTGGACGACTTCACTTCTACCCTTGAAAGAAATGCATTTACCTGTATACAGAAGCTATACTACAAAAAATATGTCTGAACATTCCTCAAGGCAGGCTCCCTATGTGGAATACTGATAGCCACCATTTTATTCCAAGTGCTAAAGTTAACACAAGCAGAATCAGACTTTGCATCTGATTTAACTCCTTTTAAATGAGCAAGTATTTATTAATCAGTTACAGGGAATGCAAGTCAGATACGAAAGATGCATATGTCAGAGGAACATTCATAGAGTTGCTTTTTCTTTGTTTAATCACTTAAGAAACATAAATGGAACAGATGGGAAGCCTGCTTTTAAGATGCTGCTGATATGCTGAGTTAAGCTGAAAGGTGCAAGAAACAGACTTTTTGTTTGCTTCATGTTTCACATGACGTATCACATTTGGAAGTAGCAGTTTAACTGTCATTATTGTTGAGTAAAATTGACTGTTTGGGTATCATGTTTGTCAGGAATGAATCAATTCTCCTGAAGCATAAAATACTTGTGACTGTAGCGCTTTAATAGTGTCTACTGTTCTGTTCTGTCTGCTATGCATATGTTGCTGTTCTCAGACACAGAACAGTTCATATATAATCTTTGGAAGTAACTCTCTCTTTCTGGATAAGCATTCCTCTTCATATATTTGAAGATATAAACACCAGCATTTTGGGAAGAAACATTTTCCTAATTTGATCTGACTGTTATCACTATCTATGGACTATTACTATTATGTTATAGCCCAGAAGGTAAAGCAAAGACAAGCACCTCAGGTGCTGACAGAATAATATAATATAGCACTGCTGTGAACCTTGAGATGAAATGTTCTCAGAGGTTCCATCTGGCTGATTTTGTGGTATTGTAGTTGGATGCTAAAAGACTCCTTACTAGAACTGTGAGACTTGATTTTTATGAATCCCACAGGTATAAAAATTGAATTGCTGTTTTACTGCAGCAACAGCACATTGTGAACTTTACTGTTACACCATTCATGCATTTTTTTCCATTGAAGCTAATCTCCTGCACTACCTTACATGTGGGTTGGTGGGTTACAATTTCTACTTCCCTGCTATATCTATCTGTCTGTCTGTCTATCTATCTGTCTAGATGTAAGTCAGAAGGTAGAATCACATTTAATAGAAAGATTTTTGTGGCTTTGTAAAAAGGAGAATGCACAAATGAGTGAATCACAAATGTTTGAATTTAGCTTTATATAGTGTTAGTAAGCAGAACAGTGCAAGAAAATTAAAGTTTGAATGAAAAATTGGTGGTTGTGAAGATGTGCAAGACTGTGTCATAGCAGTTGTAAATATGCAAGCGTTCACTGTTTAGCATTAGGGTTAAAACAAGAGTTAGGTAAGGGGACAGAGTCAGTGTTGTGCATGTTTTGCGCATCTATATTTTGAGTGCTTTTGCCTAGTGTAGTGGTACTGTTAGGAAAAGGGCTTTTAGTAACATAATGTGTAAGGGTTAGGGTTAGGGCCTGGCATAGAGTTTGGGTTAGGGTTACAGGTAGGGTTAGAATGCATTAATCATTTCTAAGAAGATACATTCAACATTATTGCATCTCAATGGTTTGAAATACTATTATAAGGAAGACATGGTTCTACAGGGCTTGTGTGTGGCTTTAACCCGGTGTTGGCAGAGATAACTCAAGTTTTATGAGTAAGTGGAGAAATATACTGGAAGCTGTCTCTTTACTGTTTCTGGATGTGGTGATTAAATATTATGAAGATAGTTTACCTATGTTGAAAAAACATACCCAAGACTGTTTAGAGACTGTCAGTGCATTTGTTGATGACCCTCAATTTGTACCAGTGATGGAAAAGTATAAAAAAATAAGTATTTCTGGTTTTACTTGTTGTTCTATGCCTGACTATTGCTGATATCTATCTATCTGCATTTAATTTTGGACTGGAGTCACTCATTTCATCTTTTTCTTATATTGTATTTTGTTGTAAGTTTTTTTTTTTTTAGTTTTAAAAAGCCAAGGGTCAGTTAAAATATAATCTTTTGCAGATAGTGAATAACATCCAGCTAATTAGTGGGAGGAGCTGAGAAATAGTATGCCTCTTCTCTACGTGACTATTGCTGATCTCTGCATTTGATTTAGATTGGAGTTATTCATTTAATGTTTGGTTGCTTCTGTTTTTTTTATCTTTTTCTTATATTGAATTTTGTTTTGTTTTAAGTTTTTTGTTTTTTTCTGGAGTTTTAAGAGACCTTGGCTAGGGTCAGCTAGAAAAGGTTTTTTTTGCAGTCAGTGAATAGTATCTGGCTAATTAGTGGGAGGAACTGAGAAACAGCATTCCTCATTTAACTATAAATATTTAGTGGCAAGTTTTTATTTTTTTGTAGTGCTTGTTTGACTGCCCTGCTGCTGTTGTGCTTTTAAACTTGGTGGATTTTCAATTGCCCCCCCCCACTATAAATCTGATTTTGGACAATCCTTCCAGTCTCATATCATCAGTTCATTCTACTGAGCACTGACTGGTTAACTAGGAAGGCCCTTTCCCCTAGTCTCTTAAACTTGAATTATCTTCTGTTTCCTACCTTCCCACTTACAAAAATAATTCACTTAATTCAGATGCTTTTACTATATTTGTGCTTCTTCCTACTTTATATAGCTTTTTGCTGCATGTTCATAAAATGTTCAGTTGAATTTAATATGCTGCATTTATTACTGCTTGTTAGTAGGATAATTATACTGTAACTGTTATTCCAAGCCTCTTTTTTCTGATTTTAAGCATTTGGGCTCTACACTAGTTATTTTACATAAGGCAGGTTTATGATCTGCACTCTTGGGACAGCAGAGGTAGCTTACACCCTTCTGAGTTGGGAATTGCTGGTTGAAGGCTTATTGGGTCTGTTATTCTAAAAGTGCCTTAGTTCTGGTTTACGCCCTGTACTCCAAACCAGTTATTTTACATAAAGAATGTTTGTGGTCTACATTCTTGTGTGAGGAGATCATAGCCTCCACCCTTCTGAGCTGAAATTTGCTGGTGAAGGCTTATTGTGCCTGTTATTCTAATCGTTTTTGTTCTGGTTTAAGCACTTGGGCTCCAAACCAGTAATTTTACATTAAGAAGGTTTGCCGTCTACAGTCTTGTAGTAGGGAGGACAACCTACACCCTTTTGAGCTTGGAATTGCTGTTGTAAGTCTTATTGTGCCTTTATTTGATTTGCTAGTGGGCTAGCTTGTTTAAAATTTTGAATTTCTGTGTGTGGGGCATTTGGTGATGTTTGGTGACCAAGCTACTTGAGAAGAATGTTTCTGTGTTGAATATCTGCACTTCTGACCTTTTTTACAATATTTAGTTAGAACTGCTGCTCTCCGCTCAGCTATGTATAGCACTGATCCGTATAGCTGCTAATACCTCAAAGCGTAATTCCCCCTTCTAATCTGTGTAGACACAGCTCTCTTGCAATGTAAGTTTCTATAAAAGTACTCTCAGTGCCTAGACAGATTTTTTAACTATTAGAGCATCTAGTTTGCGCATAGCTGAGCAATGATCAAGTTCCTTCTCTTATTGACCTATTTAATATTTAAATTTCCCTCACTCCTCCCTAATAGATCAGTAGCCATGGATATGCACTTCCTGACACTCTCTGTGGCCATTCTGGTTGACATGAGTATTCTGAGGCATTGTAGCAATTGCATTATGTTGACTGACAACCTACTTATAAAACAGATAAAGTATGTGAGAGGTGTAAATACACTTTAATGCTGGAGGCAAAACTCTATCATACAACAAAAAATAATCCTATAGAGGTTGTCAGTGACACTTGCACCACACCTACTGCACAGGTTAAAGACCCTGCACATAAAACTACTTATGCTGAGGCACCTACAGTAATCTTCTTAAAATGCTAAGACCTGCTGCGCAGCACAATCAAAGAAATGGGTCTTCAGCCATCATGTAAATGCTCTTTTAAAAACCACCCAGAACTACACATAGTAATACTGCATCCAATGCCTCTTCTGCTAAGCCCTTAAGGCAAACCAGTGTACAGCCAAATTTCTTGGTCATTGATGATTCTATAGTGAGGCACACAGATGTCCTCCTTACCAGACTGAGTAAGGAGAGAGTCACAGTTAGTTGCCTTTCTGGGACTAGGATCTGTCAAGTTACAGAGGCACTCAGGCCATTAAACCACTAGTACTAGTATGACTCTGTTATAGCCCATGTGGCTGTTAATGACCTGAGACATACCACCCTTGACTATATAAAGTGAGACACGATTGAGCTCACTGATTATATGTCTTAGGAAGGAATGAGCCTAGCACTGAGCAGCATACTACCTTCTCCAAGGATGATGCCATGTTGCTAACAGAAAATGATTGATTTTAACAATTGGCTTAGCTTCTGATGTCAATCCGAGAGGGTAGAATATTTGACAGCCTAGGAGGACACGATTGACAGACCATGCTACTTTGCCAGGGATGGTCTGTATTTATCTCCTCTAGGCTTTCAGATATTGGCAGAGACCTTTTATACCCCTATAGTGCCTTTTTTAGCAATACCAAACTGATAAAATCTCCTGACTTAACTGAATCTATGAAGGAATATCTGGTGGCACTGCTCAATGCTAGAAGTCTTAACAAGAAACTCCACTCCCTGCAAGCCTTTCACTCCTGGATAGTGTAGTCATCTATGTAGTAATGTAGATATGCTGTAAAGTCGCAGAGAGTACTTCCAGCAATGCAAGGTTATAATGCTTTTCACACATTCAGGCCAGCTACTGCACAGGAGGGAACTAAATGTGGAGGAGTCTCTGTCTATATTAAAAACAATCTCACATCCAGACTTGTTAAAGTGTATGACCCACTGGAACTCATACATGTGCAGCTCACCATAAACAAGGTCTCGTACCATATCCTTGCAACCTAGGACCCCCTCCATGTCCCAAGAAACCCATGCTACCTATCTCAGTGTAACAGAGTCCCTCACTGTTCAACCCAATATGATATTCATGGGGGCATCTCAACTACCCCCTCTATAGATTGGGAATCCTGCACCACTTCTAATGCACATGCCCAGAGATTCCTAAATTTTGTTAATATCAATATCCTGGAACAATTGGTCCATTCTCCTACTAAGTTATAACATCCTTGACCTTCTAATCACAGTTTTTTCCAGTGTTTTTAGTTTATTAGTCGTTTTATGCTGTTTTTTTGGGAGTTGCTTTTTTTTTTGGTTCTAATCGCAAATATGGTGAACTGATGTTACACACTCAGTGCAATGCCTACCCTCATCAAATTGGGCCATAAGGCAGTATTGCTTGAAATAAAAATTAAATCCACGGATCTAGTGAAACCAAAAACCTTTAGGTATTATTCCAAGGCTAGCTCCACTGTACTTAGCAACAAACTGGCTAAATTTCAAGCATCCCCAAACCCAGTAAACACCATAGTATGTGCTGAGCTTTTTACAAAATCTCTGTGTAGCCATATTGATAGCTGTAGAGAGAGAGCTGTGCCCACTCATATTAGGAATAAGACAAACTCAAAAACAAGCCACCCTGGTGGAATCACAGTATCAAAACAACAACAGAAATGAACAACAAAAGAAAAAAAAAAGTCTTGGCCAAGCATAGGAGGAACAAAGCCATATATACTGAAAGCCCCCTTACCAATCTTAACAGGCAGTGAAGGGTTAACTCAAAGGCTTAATCTGGAGAAAAAAATAGCTTCTCAGGCAAATGAAAACCATAAAGCTTTCTACAGCTATATTTGTAACCTCACAGGAAATACACAACAATGAGCAGAACCTATTGTAAATGGCATCACCCACACAGAACCAGAGGCCATTGCTAACCTTTTGGCTGACAGGTTCAGCTCATCCCTCCCCAAATCCCCTCTGTAGTCAAAAAGAAATACCACATAACACAATCCCCCTGACCATTACTAGGGAACAGATCATCAATGTACTTTCCAATGCCAAAAACAATAAATAGCATGAAACATGATGTCTCTGATCAACTTGAATCACTTTTCAGCTGGAGCCTAAAGTCAGGTTTTGTGCCCAAGGAATGGCAGGTGGCTACAGTCATTCCCCTGCACAAAGACAGTCAATCTACTAATCTGGGTAACTACAGACCCAAAAGTATGACCAACCTCATATGTAAGGTTATGGAAAGAATCATCATGGAAATGATAATTGAGGACATAGGTAACCTGCAAAAGCTGGACCCACCACAGTTTGGCTTTGTGAAAGGAAGGTCATGCCTATTAAACTTGGTGGACTTTTTTTGACAGAACCACGAAAGCACTGGATGAAGGCAAGACTGTGCACATAGTTTACCTTGATCTGGTTAAGGCTTTTGATACATTACCCCACTCAGGCATTATAGACAAGCTCAATCATTTGGTCTAAACTCTTTTATCCTTTTATCACCTGCTGACTAGCCAACTGGCTCACTAATACAACCCAGGAGGTCAAAATAGGTGAGGTCACCTCCACCAAGAGGTCAGTCACTAGCGAAGTCCCCCAGGGCTTGGTACTGGGCTTGCTCTTTTTTTAGCATCTATTTTTCTGAAATGAAAGCAAATGCTGAAGGTTTACGGCCGACTAAGTTTGCAGATGATTGCAAGCTGGGGGTTGTCATCAACTCCCATGCAGACAATAGCGTTCTTCAAGAAAGCCTATCTCTGATTAACAAATGATGCCAAAGCCATGGTCTTAAACTCTTTCCTAAGAAATGCATAACTGTATCCTTTGGGAAGTCAACCATCATGACTAATTACAATGTTGATAATACACCTCTAAGAGCTGACCCAGTCATAATGAACCTGAGTGCATACGGAGACAGTAGCCTTACCTTTGGCCACCATGTGACCACAGTGATGAGGCAATCCTTTTATGTTGCACAACTTATAAGTAAGTACATGGCCTCTAGGTCCAAAAAGGTCAATATCCCAGTGTACTCCACCCTTATCAGACCAAACATAGAGCACAATACTCCCTTTGCTATGTGCCGGACCAAGCATTTGCAGCAACTAGAGCAACCACAGAGGTTTCTCACAAAAAGAATACTAGGCATAACAAATCTGCCTTTTGCAGAGTGCCTTAAAGCCCTTTCCATTTACTTAGTCTCCTGTAGATTGCTGAGGGGTGCTCTATGCATGGTTACAAGGCATCCACAAACGCAACATTTATGAATCTCCTGCATATTCATAAGCCAACAGTACCAGAAATGCAAGTCTTAGGAAATGAATTTTGTCTGTGACTTAGAATATGCTGGAGAGACAGATATGTGTCTAAGAGACTGCCCCTCCTATGGAACAGGCTTCCCACCCATGTGAAGCTGAGTTTGTCTCTTACCCAGTTTAAGCTCAACCTAGACCAGTGGATGGGGAATAGGAAATTTACACTGGGCCTGGCACCCATGTCCCTTATGGACAGAGGTTGCTTATAAATGCCTGACCCTTAATGTCCTGTTAAGCTAATGGACATCATTCTTTCAGGAAAACTTGACTAGGCTTAGAAAGACCCCCTGGGTCATTAGTCTAGTAAACATATATGAGTCTATGAATCTATGAAAAGGCATTGAATGTGAACAATGCAAGTGCAAACAAACACTTAAGAGACAACAATGAATTGACTATAAGAATAATAACCACTTTAGTAAGAAATACGGTAGACATTCAGGTGGAACAATGAAGATTCGTGGTAACAATACAAGTTTCATTCCCTCTCACAGACAGATGTTATGCTGAGTAATGAATATGCATTTTGATTTAGCACTTCTGAATTTAATCTACCATATCAGCCTATAGTGAAGTTATTTTAATATAAAGTATTATGGGAGTTAACAGAGCATAGGGAGATTTTTAAGAATTTCTCATATAACTTTAAGTAGGAAGAAAAGCAGGCTCCAAGATGATTTGCTGACAAAAAGATAGAATTATCACCAAAACAGACAATGGAGGGATGGTGATAGTTTGGGTTGGAAAAGTATATAATAATGAGACATTGAAACAACTCTCCCAGGCACAGTTTTGTCAAAGAGTGAATTCTACCTGACATTTTAAGGTGGCTATTGATAAATGCCTTGCTAAATGGGTAGACAAAATAGTTGTGACATCTAGTCTGTAGTGGCAATTGAAGGTTGATGATCCCAACAGGCAATATTTCTGCCTAGTCCTTAAGATTGATAAGTTACAACAACCCACCCCTGAGCACCCGATTGTGTGTAGTACTGCTTCCTTAACTGAACCAGTTTGTGCTTTTTCTGGAATTTTGTTTCAAACTTCTGTTAGTATGTTTCTTCCTAAATTAAAAAATACTACATAGCTTCTGATGGTATTAGAAGATATTTTTATTGAGTTAACTACATACATGATGCCATTAGATGTTACATCACTATATACTTCAAAAACTTCATAAATATGGTGTGAAAGCAGTTAGATATTATTTAGACCTCACACAAATTTACAGTGAGTTTTCTTTATTTATTCTTGAGATACTTAAATTAGTATTGCCTAAAAATGTGTTCTGTTATTCTGGCAACTGCTACTTGCAGCAGAGAGACAAGTCTATGGGGGCTACCTTTGTCCTTATCTATGCCGATATTTTTAAGGAATATTTTGAGGAAAATTATGTGTATAGTGCTTCCCAAATTGTCTATTTGGGAGGCTTGGAATTATGACAACACTATCTAGATGATGGAAAGGTATCATACAAGAATTATCTAGTTTTATTTTACACCTAAATGACAACAATATGGGTATATATTCATTTAGTCATTTTATCAGTCAATTTTAGATGTATCAATTACCAAGTTAATTGCTGGCTATGTAAAGACAGCTATTTACAAAAAGCACATTCACATAAATGTGTGATTGTCACCTAATAGCTGCCACCCTGGTCATATGATTAAAATATTCCATATGCCTAATTTTTGAGGTTTAAACAAATATGGAACTCTGAAGTTGAATTTAATATACAAGTAGGAGTACTGAAATGGCAGTTTGTGGAGAAATGTTATAAGAATGATTTGACTGAAGATAGAATACACACCGTTAGATGAGAGCTATTAAGATATAAATCAATACTAAATACAAATGATAATCAGAACAGATTCACTATATAGCTTTCATATGACTACGAGAACAGATACACTATCACATATGGAAATTGTATGCTTAAGGTTAGACAGGCCTTAAATAAACATTGGGACATTCTGCACAATGACCCTTTTCTGGGAGTATCATGGGTGATACCTGCAAGATGTCTATCAAAGAGGACTGTCTATGGCTCAGTTTTTTTCTAGCTAAAAAAGAAATATGAATGTAGTAAAAGCCAAAAAAGTAATATTATTGGCCATTTTCCATGTGGTAATTATACACAATGTGGCAATGGTTTGTAGTACAAAGTTTTACATCTGTGAATACAACAGACACTTATGACATCAAAGTGTTTATGAATTGTACTAGTAATTGGTTAGTTGATATGGTAGTATACAGTTTGACTTCTCCAAGTCTTTTGGGTTTCTAATACCATGACAGAAATGGACCCCATTCTTAAGTCAAGGTATGACTAAAGTTCATGAAATTAGTATTTGAAATTAGTATTATTTCACTTTAGACAAAAGTGCTGTTTACAGCACCCGCAATGTACCCAGAACTGACTCCTCCTGTAATTCGTATGGAGTTACATGTGTTGGTAGCATATCTATATATGACTGTAAATTATTTTTTATGAGAACCATTGCTCCAACTACTATTGGAACTGTTTGGGTATCTTTCTTCTACACTGCTCACACTTCTGCCTGCAAATTGTGGTATTTTATGACTATGCATCTCTCTGTATGTAATACACTGTAGTCAGTGGGTGTAGCAATTTCAGTGATCAGTGTTACTTTTCTTCTCATGAACTATATCTGTTGTTCACATCTATTTTCTGATCCCATGTGATATAAACTTCATCATTCTCTATAATACTTTGTGACTCATGTTTCCAGTGCTTCTTAGCTACTTCAGTACTGCAATGTTTGCACAATCCCCAGCGCTACAGCCATTCCACATTATTATGCCTTTCAGTATACAGGTTGACATGAGTGTATCACACCCAACAACAAGATGTGCGACTTTTTCCATTTCTGTTTCATAGAATCTGCATTTGTCTGTTTCTCCCTCATGTTCAATGGACTTTGTAAACCAATGTGTAGTCCATTATCCTGCAATGCCATTATTAAACTTTCATCTTGCGGTTCAAATTCTCTCCTCAACCATTCCTGCATCAAATCCTGATTGATATGAGGTTGTTCCAAGAGAGCTCTGCACTTGTCACAATATTTATGCCTTTTCCACATTTCTTACATTCTCATCTGATCCTTCAACTTATATTCTTGCTTTTGTTTCTTGGCACATTCAGTTGCTGCCTGATTTATATCTACTTCTGGTTTGATTTCCATTCCCGCTTGACACTGATATGCTTCTGCTAAACTAAGCAGGGAATTCATCTTAGACTTCTTTTCTTCATGCTTTAAAATTTTTATTGTGTTTGGATCTGGTGAGGTCAGCAGATATGTATGCAGTCCCATGACTGCAGATCTATACATGTAGTCAGTTTTGAGGAGGCCCATACCGCCTTCAGAATGAGGAACATATAATCTTGGTGTACACTGATGTTTATATATCATCTGATACGCATGAAGAATTTTTCTTATTTGCCTGTCCAACTGATCCAATAACTTTTAGGGTAAGTCAGTCACCCCAAAACCGTAAATTAGAACAGGAAGAGCAAATTAGTTTCCAACTTGGACTTTGTTCCTTGATGTCAGGGGTGTTTTCAGTATTAGATTTAATCTTTTAAAGTATTCATTACTGAGTTTTGTTCACATTTGTTCATGTTTTATTGCCAATTCTTCATCAATTCCCAAATATTTATACTCTTCCTCCTAATCATATTCCTTTATATCGCATTTTTGTCTCAGACTGATACCTTTTTGTAGCTGCAGCTTTCCTGCTTTAAATGCTGCTTTTGCATGTTTATCAAGACCAGATTACATTCTTAAATCATCTGAGAAAGTTTTAATCACTTGTCGTTGTGCTTTCAACTCCTCATCTAATGAGCTATATAGTTTTAAGTCATTCGCAAAAAGTAGATGAGAAGTCTTTAAACTTGATTTTATTTTTTTTGGAGCCAAATTGTTACCATGGCGTTATTTATTAAGGAACCAACTGGAGCCAACTTAATGGGTTAAGGGCAAGACAAAAAAGCAGTAGTGACAGAGTCACCTTGAAATATCTCCCTCTGAATTTTTATTGCTGGGGTAATAATTACCCTTTGCTGCAAAGTGGTTTGTGACTGTTTCATGTCAATGTAATGTAACTGATTAGTATAGGGTGTATCTTATACATCTGTAAACACTTCTTTATCCATGAATGTAGGCTGCTTTTTTAATCTATCCATACTGTATTTAGGTTCTTCCCCTTTCTGCAGTTCTCTATTATGGCTTTATTTAGCAACAAAACATCTTTGGTTGCATATGACTTCCTTTTGTTACTCTTTTGCTCTATTGCCATAACTGAGTTTGTTTTCTAAATGTTTTGAGTTTTGTTTTCTATAAATTCTGTCTGCATCAATTACAGTATATAGTTTGTAAATCGTCAGAGGCAAGTTATTGGTCTACAGTTTCTAGGATGGTTTGTATGTCCGCTCTTAAGGAAGAGTATCATTTAACTGTAATTTCCCAGATTGGTATTTCTTCAGGATATGCATACAAGTAAGGGCTAAATCTTCATGAAAAGATAAAAAAACAAATGAAAAAAACAAGAATGAAAAAAAAAAAAAACTGCTGGGCTGTGTTTTTTTCATTCTTCATGAAAAGATGTTAATACTTGTAGCCAAAGGTTAGGTACTGGGGTCTATATTATAACATCGAATTTTATAAAGTTCAAATGTTATAATATCGAACCAGTAATGTCGAACACTGAAAAAAGCAAAGGTGCAGGACACCGAATTCTTTCCCAGGGAAAGAATTCGGTGGGCCGTTGCTGTGGCTTCACTATTTTCAGCTTTTGATATGTTGGAACGTTACGGGTCGGGTTCAGGTAAGTGTGCGATTGTGTGTAGGTTAGGGTTAGGGGCGGGTTAGGTGAGTTAGGGTTAGGGAGCAGGTCAGGTAAGTGTGCGGTTGTGTGGACGTTAGGGTTAGGGCGTGGGTTAGGTGAGTTAATGTTAGGGCGCGGGTGAGGTGTGTGTGCGATAGTGACGGACCTTAGGGTTAGGGTTGGGTTAAGGTAAGTGGATAGCTAGTAGTGTATGTAAAGTTTAGTTTAGGTTTAGGTGTATGATTTTAAGCGTATGTGTGTGGATTGCTGTTTTTTGTGTGTGTTTGTGTTGTGTATATGTTTCTCGGAATAGCGAAATTTTTCCCTGGGAAAAAATTCGCTATTCTGACTGTTCGATGTTTTTGTATTTCTGTGTTTAGGGTTCGATATTATAACATTCGATGTTTATGAACTTCGATGTTATAATATAGACCCAGGTATTGCCTCTGGGCCTGAGGTTTTTCAATTAGGAGTTTTTCTTAATTTTGTTTCACTTTCTCTGGCTGTTACTTCATCCCACTTCTTATCTTCTACATTTTAACTCCTTACTGTTTCTTTTAAGTTTTCTAGCCATTCAGCCCCTTTTGCTCTTTTCCACTGGGTCTTCATTAATATTTCTCCAAAATGTATCTATTTCCTCATTTTTTTGGTAGTCTTATTTCTCGGTTCCCTATAAAACTTTTGGGTCATCAATAAATTGATTATTTTGTACTTTTCCTTTATATATACTTGCAAATTTTCTAAGTTTTTCTGCTTGTGATTATATCTTTACTTTATTATGTGCTAAATCCTGGCCTGTTTTGATACTGTGCATTGCTTTTACCAAGTCTACCTTTCTATGTATTTTAGCCACTGTGCCCCCTTTAATATTCTTTTAAGAATGACACTTCTTGTCTTAACTAGCTTTCTCTATTCGATGCTTCTATGGTGGCATTTTATTTCTCCCCTTCCTTTCCCTTATCGCACTGTGTTTTTGTGCTAAGACCTTATCTGTTATTAATTTAGCTGCACAGAAATATATCCTATTTACTTCTGTTATAGCACATGAATTTCTCTTAATAGTCCTGATAGCTGTATTCATCTGTTTTTATCAGACGTCTAACATTTTGGGTCTTATTTACTTTCTCTAGTCTATTTCTTTCATTGATCTTAGCATGTCTGTCCATCTCTGTTAAGTCAGGTAACTCTTTCCTTCGATCATTTTCTTTTAAACTGACAGCACACTATTTGGTCTCCATTTCCTGTGGGCATTCTACAGAAAGTCACAGAACATATTGCTGTGACATATCCTCTTCAGATCCATCCTGCACCATCTGCTGTTCCTTCATATGGGAATTCAATGGCCCAATCACTCCACAGCATTGCCTAATTCAGAGTTATCATTGTTTACATCTCCTACCCTTGTTGTACAGCTTCAACTGAACTTTTGTACTGGTGTCATACAGAGGGCTCCAGGGCATCATCATGTGTCAGTTTTTCATACCTCTTCTGCTCCACCTGTTTCTCCTTAAGCTAGATAACCATTGTTCTGTCATGCCATGACATCACTTGCACTGAATGTTCTGTACTAAATCCTTCACTTCACAGATAATCCATGACTTCATTTTCTGTTTCTTTAACTTCTCCATTAATAATCTTTTCTACATTCCCACTATGTTTTCTTATTTTTTTGTATTGTGAAATTTTACATATCCATGTGCCTTTGCATGTATTTCTGTTAAAATGTCTTTGGCACTGTTTTATTGTTATATTGATTAGTTTAGCTTTCTTATTTGCTTAAACATTGCACCATATCAGAACTGTCTTTCTTTCCTAGGTCCATATTTCTTCTTTATATGCCTTGCTCTCCACCTTTTTCCTTCTTAATTTGGGGATTCATTATTTCAAAGCATTGTGACATGAGCTGTGTTGGACTTTCTGCACTAAATCATTCACTTCACTAGCAGTCCATAACTTTACTTTCTATCTGTCTAACTTCTTACTTCCTAATCCTCTGTTCTGCATTTATCCTTTGCTGTCTTATTTTTTATATTGTGAAATTTTCAATATCTAGGTACCTTTGTTGGTATTTATCTTTAAATATCTTTGAAGTTTTTTTATTGATTAGTTTCCTTTCTCCTTTGCTTAAATATTGCACCATTTCACGTCTATTTCTTTTTTATGTCCATGTTTCAATTTTATACCTTTCAAAAATCACTGGATGCTGTTCTTTGTATTTTTGTACTTCCTCTTTTTCTGACAGTCCAAAGTTTCTTCGTCTATGTAATGTTTTGCATGTTTTTTTGTATTAATGAATACAAATTTGCATTTCAATCTTTTGATAGTTTTTCTTGTGCAAGTATTTTTCTTTTCTCTAGTTTCTCTCTTAATCTTCCCGAATATCTTCTATATTCCAGGTTTCTTGCATAATAGTAATAATGCATAATTTATTCCTCATCTTCAACAGTCCACTCTATCATCCTTTTATCTGCTTTTTGGCCTGTCAGTTTTTGTGGATTATTACTTTCTTCTACAGTGGGGATGGGGGGGGGGGGTCCTCATCATGAGCCTGGCCTAACCCCCATTGTAGGAATATTTATGTGTCTTGATGATTCTACACTGCAGTTTTTCCTGCCCTAGCAGTACTGTGTACACCAAAATTCGTCACTTTTTTATCTAATGTTAGGTATTCTGTGTTGGTCAGACATATGGATGTGGATGCAACACATTTCATTGCATATAGGTGATATCAGATATGAATGTGAAACAAGTCCCCTTATAAACATCTATTAAGGCACAATGGAACAATTTTTACTTTTACTTTTACAGGTGTAGATAAAGTTCAGCATACTTCTAATATTAAAACACAAATATACTTGGAGAAACAAGGCCACTAGGATATTGCAACACATTTTTTTAATATCAGATGAGCGCTTTCATCTTTAATGTTACAAGACTTCTTCAGAAGCCATAATACAAAGTAGAAAATTTAAATAACCCTCTTCCAGTCACATGATCTAAAAAGCCCGCTCAGACCTTAATTAATTTAAAGAAATAAAACTTTGAACATGTCAATGTACGATTTAAGATACAATCATCAAACATATAAAAGCAGAAGCATACTCATGCATATTAATACAAACACGAAAAATTATTCCTTATCAAAAAAATAGGAACATTCAATAATAATGAATCTCAATCTATCTAGCCCATGCTTTTAATTTAAGTAAACAAGCAATGGAAAATAATCATTTAGTCCCAGCCAGCTGCTAGCATTAAAATATAGCTGCCAATACAGTTCTCTTTTTTCAAGAAACATTGGCCAGAGACCTCCCCCTACAGTTCATTGGCACTTTCTCAACAATAACAAATTTAAATGAATGCTCCAGATGGTTGTGTAAATGTTTATAAAGGACATTTGTACTTTTTTCATCTTATACTCTCATACAAATGCTTGTAAATGCACTTCTTCAATTTATGTTCCATTGTCCTCATGTAAAACCCAGAACACACTTGATAAATAGCTGCATATATTACACATTTAGTTTCACAGTTAAATTTATGTTTAATGCTGTATTTATAACCTCCAGTAGTAAAGCAACCACCAACTAAAATATACTTGCAACAGTTACAATGACCATACTTGGACATAAAAACAATGATTTTGTTTGGGGGGGGTAAAAGCATCCAGTTGCTGTTCCCTCATTGATATAGAATCCCTCTTATACACTATCTGTTCCCAGAAAACTCTCTTGCCCTGTATGATTTAATCTGCCTTTAATCTCTCCTGTGGGTTCCTTTTCTAGTTGTAGCTCTTTCTGTAATTAGCCACTGCTGAAGTGTCACCCCAACTGCATGTGCGAAAATGGGAAAAAAGTGATGCGGATGGATGGATGGACATATATTAGCACACTTCATTTTAGCACTTTGTTTCTTATCTCCCATTCCTTCCTTAAAAACAGAAAAATCATCTATTTCCTATTTTTCATTTAATAATATATTTGTTCTTTACAGATGTAAAATTCAAATTTCTGCATTTCTGCTTACTATACACTTCTTAACTCTGAAAACCTTTCTTTTTAATTCCATATGACTGCATTACTTTATTCTCTTATTGTTTTTCCACATATCATGCTTTCTATATTTGTAATTCCTCAACAAACTTTTTCTAATTTTAATTACATTGTTTTACTTTTTTTGATACCAACATATTCTCTCATTATTTTTTTTTTATAAACCCACAGGTATCTTAATCATAATCATAACCCATTTTTATTTTAAATGGTGTTTCCATAGTATTTCTAGTTTGCCCTCACACTCTTGTAATACTTCAGTATTTATTACTACCTGATCATATCCGGCCTTCCTCACCCCACCTTTAATAACACAGCATGTAATGATGCCCGATCCAAAAAACTTGTAATAATCTTTTCATATTTATATCCACATATGCTATTACTTTCTATAATATAATCCATTTCTTTAGAGACAATTCCTTAAAATAATTCTGTCTTACTCAAACTATTTAATGTTCTGACTTGCATTTGCACTTTAATAGGTCTAACATCAATTTCCCAAGCTCTACATCATCTGTTATGGTGGTGCAGTGGTTAGGATTGTTGCCTCACAGCAAGAGGTTCTCCAGTTTGATTCTTGGTTGGAGTGCCTTCTGTGCAGAGTCTGTATGTCTTCCATGCAGTCAAGTGAGTTTTAAAGACATGCAGGTAGGTGTATGTGTGTGCCTTCTATGAAGGTTGGGCTGGCAACTTGACACCATGAAGACGCCACTGCCAATTAATCTGAAGACCAGTGATCTGCTGTGGTGACCCCTAACCGGGAAAAGCTGGAAGACATTGTTGTTGAAATCACAGATTACAGATAAAATTTCAACATAAAATATTCTGTTATATTCATAAATATGATCTTTTTATTTTTAAAATACTATCCATCTATCTTTCATTTCTACAGGAAAATATGTCAATAGTTCTATATCTGCTATCAGTTCCATCACTATAATCTATATATGGCACTTATATGATTCAATAATATTGAAAACATACTTTTTGTCAGCCACCAGTTGATTAGCCACAAAACATTATCACTGGAAAGTCACTATTGTCTTGTAATAGCAGTTAGACTTTGGAAGGAGTGAGAAGGTGGGTGTTTCATTTTGAACCCTTTCTTCTTCTTTTAAGGAGGTGTAGTTTCAATATATATTAAAGACATGCACACCTCCAGGCTGGTCAAACAGTATGATGCACAGGAGACACTCCAGGTGCAGTTAACCATTGACAAGGCCCCTATACAAATCATAGCTAGCTACCAGCCCCCAAATCTGACTCAAGATGTCCAACCTGCCTATCTGGACCTCTTTGAATATATCCAGATTCAACCCTTTACCCTGCTCCTGAATCACTTTAACTACCCAAACATAGACTAGAAGAACTACTCATGCCAAAACACAAATGTCCAGAGATTCTTGTATTTTGTCAATGCAAATGCTTTGGAACAGCTAGTCAATACCCCCACAAGAGGTGATAATATCTTGGACTTGGTATTAACCAACATGAGTGACCACTACAGCGTCCCTGCAGTATCATCCTCCCTGGTAAGATCCGACCATAAAACGGTCACTTTTGAAGTCACCATCTGCCCTGACCCCCCTCTATCTAGAGTCAAACAAAAAAACTTCTCCAAAGCTGATTACAGCCTCTTGAGAGATGGTATAAACAGCTTCACAGGCCCTCCCCCTCTCTAGGAACTGGCACCAGTATCCAAAACTATATCAAAGCACTATATGAGCATTTATATAGATGCATGGAATCAGGAATACCTGACAGGACTAAATCATCCTCCACAAGGAAGAGTAAACCTGTCTTGTGGACATCTGCAATAAATAAATTCTACAACAAAAGGAAAAAATTGCTGTCCAGGACCAAGAAGGAGCAGGTGCCCAATTGGAAGCAATCTCTCCTTAGCCTGAACAAGCAAATAAGAGCACTGGTGAAATCCTCCAAAGCAAACTTCAAGTTCAAATTGGCCACATCTGCTAGACACAATCATAAGGCCTTCTTCACATATGTCTGCAGTCTCAAAGGAAGCACCCAGATCTGTTCAGAACTGGTGGTCAAGGACAGCACATATACAAATGCTGTAGATATAGCAAACTTGCTGGCTGGCAGATTCAGTGAAATATTTACCCCTCTGTCCCCATCAGTAAATCAGGACATTCCCAGTACCTGCCCCCTTCCCCTTATATCTAGGAAACAGGTCATCATTGCTCTCTCAAAGGCAAAAAAATACAGCCTTCATGGGTCCTGATAACATCCCAGGCTGCATCCTACATGAACTCAGGCAGGAACTTGCAGCACCATTAGGCACCCCATACAATCACAGCCTGATTCCCAGCTGAGTGGAGGACAGCCAATGTCATCCCTTTGCATGAAGGTGGAGTGTCCACCAATCTGGGAAATTATAGACCCAATAGCCTAACAAGCCTGATCTGCAAGGCCATGGAATGGATTATCATGGACCTCATTAACAAGGACATTGGCAATCTCCAAACACTTGATCCAACACAATTTGGCTTCATTAAGGGGAGGTCATGTCTGTTCAGTTTGGTTGACTTCTTTGAGACAGTCACCAAAGCCATAGACGAGGAGAAGACTGTGCACATCACATTCTTTGACCTGGCCAAACCTTTGACACAATTCCCCACTCTGGCATAACAGATAAATGCTCTCAACTAGGCATCAATCTTTATGTTAATAGATGGGTAGCTAGCTGGCTCACTGATAGAATCCACCTAGTCAAAATAGGGGAAGCCACTTCAAGCAGTAGACCCATAACAAGTGGCGTACCCCAGGGTTTAGTCTTGTGGCCTCTATTATTTGGGATATACTTTTCTGAGGTGTAGGTCAAAACCAGTGGGCTATGGCTGACCAAATTTGCAGATGACTGCAAGCTGAGCACTGTCATCAGTTCCACTAGTGATGTGGACATCCTCCAAAAGGATCTCACCCAAACAAATAACTGGTGCCAGAAACATGGCCTCAAGCCGAATACCAAAAAATGCATCATCATCCCCTTTGGGGAGAGTGACATCCCCAGAAATTATCACATTAATAACAATGTCCTAAGCATGCAATCAGTCGAGATGGATTTGGGCACCCAGGTCGAATATCAACCTGACTTTTGACCACCATGTTGCTTCCATTGTATGGAAAGCTTTCTAGATGGCCCACTTCATAAGTAATGGTATCTCATCCAGGGACAAGGAGGTATTAACATGCCTGTATTCTTCCCTTTAAAGGCCCATTATTGAGTACAATGCCCCGTTCAGCATGTACCTCGCAAAGCACATGCAGCAGCTGGAGAGACCACAGAGGATCCTCACCAGGAGAATCCAGAGCTTCAAAAATCTACCCTACACAGATAGACTAAAAGCCCTATCCCTCTACTCAGTTTCATACAGACTTCTCAGAGGTGACCTCTGTCTGGTATACAAGGTGATCTTGGACCCCACCTTGATGAAACTGCTGCATATCTACAAGTCAAGCTCCACTCGAGTAACCCGCACTCATGGCCTCAACCTGGTCTGTGACACCAATAGGACTTGTTGGCAGGACATATTTGTGCCCTAGAGACTCCCCTATCTGTGGAATAGACTCCCTTTCACATCAAGGTGAGTACCTCTTTCCCCCTTTTAAGTGCAACCTGGATAACTGGATGGGAAACAGAGAATACATCCCTGGGATTCCACCTATGTCCCTGCTGGACAGGGGCATCAGGTGCTGACTTGTCTAAGCATGGGCTAAACTCTTGGCTAGGCTTATAAGGGCCTCAGGGCCAATAGCATAGTAACTTCCTGTGATCCTATGATAAGAGTTTGTGCAGTCTTGGAGTTAACAAGCAATAGTGTAGTTATACCAAAGGAGAGAAAAGATCCTCTTGACCCAAGGTCATATGGCCCAGTTTTGATTCTGAATTGTGACTACAAAGTGTTTATGATAATTATAGCAGACAGAATGGCAAATATATTGACAAGAATAGTAGACCTGGATCAGTGTGGGTTTATAGAATGTAAGCAGACAATATTACCAGGACTGATTATTGGATAATAATAATAATAA
This sequence comes from Protopterus annectens, assembly GCF_019279795.1. Lineage (NCBI taxonomy): Eukaryota > Metazoa > Chordata > Ceratodontiformes > Protopteridae > Protopterus > Protopterus annectens. Next base: position 893,852,241 of record NC_056731.1, read on the forward strand.
TAATAATAATAATAATAATAATAATAATAATAATAGTTTAATGTTGATAGATCTGGAATCTGAAAAAGCATTTAGCAGAGTAAGTTGAGAATTTATGAGGCATTTGGGTTTCCACAAACTAGAACATCATTAATGTTCAGTATATACAGAGAAACTCAAGCTAGGGTAAAATGTGGCGGTGAGTTGTCTAATGTGTTTAGCCTTAGATGAGGAACTAGTCAGGGGTGTCCACTTTCACTATTACACTTTGCTTTATATTCAAAGCCATTAGCCAGAGACAAAAGGAGGGATATAAATGGCAAAGTACTAATGAGAAAATAGCCAGTTGTAGAACAGATAATATTACATTTTACAATATTTGATCAGCTGAAATGTTTTAATAGTATGGCAGGATATAAAGCAAATAAAGCAGAAACAAAGGTTATAATGATTTATGGCCCAACACATAACATGCTGCAATGCCTTTCCTTTTTTGGGGTCATGGCAAGATGACATACTTGAGAACATGGCTGGAATGGGAAGTTAGCAAGCAGCTAAAGAAACATGGAAAGAACTTATTCAAAAGATTACAATTAAGATAAGACAATAGAATTTTTTATTTAAAGACATTTCTAATAAGAAACAAGTCATTAAGATATCTTTAATCCCACTGGTTCTTTATGTAGGTCACGTTTATATGTATCAAGTGAGTGGTTAGATATGGAAGAATATAAAAAAGGAAATTAAAGAGTTTCTTTGGGGCAACAAAAGAAAATTAGTGCTATAGGAATAGTTAATACTGACAAAGGAATAAGGTGGCTTCGGACTTCCAGATTTGGATGCATATTATAAGTCATTCTTACATTAATATATCTGATACAGGACACAGAATATATTTCCAAATGCAAGCACATGATAGGCATACTGCCACTGCCTGACGAGGTACCCACAGGATGACACATGGACATTTGGACATGTCCAAGAAAGGAATGAAGGAACATTATATAAGCCATATATATTATTAAGCAGATCTTTATGTTAGAGGTAATTACATCTTCGAGAAATAGAATAACACCAATAGGTTATACTATATATACAAGAGGTTTAAGGTAACACACACAGTGGAAAGTCAAGCTTTGGTAGATTTTTCTTGTTGTGTTTTTTAACCAATTGGTTTTCCTATATGACCTTTTTACTCATTGTTTTAGTTTGTTAGTTGGGATATTTTGTAGACACGCTAATATTTATGGATATCAGTTGGGTACAACAACCCTGTGTTTCAAAAGTCAAACATTCCTCTTATGCTGTGCTGATGATGCCATAAGAAGGCAGAAACATATTTCCACAGCAAGAGGGGTTTGGCTTTATTGGCCTGAAACTGTCCATAAGTAGACTTAAAAATAAAAGAAAAAGAAAAAGTAATGGACACTCAGAATTGCCATTTAGCTGAAACACCTGATATCCTTAAAGGGTTATTTGCATATATCCCATGTTGCCTCTGATACAAGAGGTTTACGGTATCACACAGTGGAAAGTCTAGCTTTGCTAGATTTTTCTTTTTGTATTTTTTTAACCAAGTAGCAGTGCTCTGGAAGGAAACAGATTTTAAAGATCTATTATCAGTTACTCAATACAGTGATGATGTTATAGAAAGGAAAAAATAAGTAATTGACAGCAAATTAATGACTTTACAAATTCGGCATTAGTCATCTGAAAAAAAAATAAAGGCAGAGTAAAGGGTGGCTGAGATAGAAAGCATGAAGTACCTCAGGAAACTAATGTAGGGAGAGATGGTGTAAACCATAATAGTAAGTTCAGAGCCAGAAATATCAACCTAGGGATGGCTGGGGGGCCCGCTGGCTGCTACAAAATTCAATTTATTATTAAGCAACATGTGTGTGAAATGCCCAAGTTAGGGATAGTAGGTTAGTTAATTAGCTTACTCAGGCTTAAACCCTGTATCTTGGCTACAGGTGATAACAGCCTTAATCTTCTACTCCAACTGACAGATTGCTTGGTCATCTGAGTTGATTGAAATGTCCTGACATTTGTATTTTTGCATCTTATTGGTTCATAAATTTTGTTTTACTGTTTAATGGAAAAAAATCTTCAAAACTACAGAGGTAGTTGCATTTTCAATGAATATGAGTTTCAGTGCATTTTCAGGGGATGTGACTTTCAGTGTATTTTCAAAAAATGTGAGCTTCAATGAAAGAGAAGTTTATTGATGTTCATGCTAAATCTCTTTTCAGTTTGCAACTGTTTTGTTTAGCAAGTGTCTATCAGTGTTTGTGCTATGAAACCTGAAAGCAATTGTAGTAGCACAACAGGTAGCAAGTATACTTATTTTTGGGGTAGAAGGCTTTGGGTTCTACTCCCACACCAGGTAAATGGACTGCTGATATTGTAGTGCACTTTATGATGAGGGGGAGCTACCCTTCTGAGTGTGTTATTCCTTGTATGAGTTGTTAAACCAAGGCTGCATCTCCTGCAGTAGGGGGAGGTTCCCCTATACCCTAACCAAGTTTTCTCTAGTAGTATAAATATCACCAAAGGTCTCCCCTAAAAAGATGCTACTAGCCTAGTGGGATTAACCTGTTCAACAAAGGCTATAGAAATTAAAAGTTTTAAATTAAATCCATATCTCTGCCTTCATTTCAAAAGTGAAGAAAAAAACAGTATGCATGCTGACAGTTTTAAGCTGTGTTTATGGTAACTGGGGGAGAGAGAGAGAGAGAGAGAGAGAGAGAGAGAGGGAGAGAGAGAGACAAGTAATGGGACTCCAAAATGGCTGCGGGGAGGGGGCTTGTCCATTCCCCTGCCTAACATCCCATTTGACCATGATCCAGCTTTGATATTATCTATTTGTTTTACTGTAAAAGTCCAGGACACTGGATGACATAGTATCCTAATACTCCACCTTCCCAGGTACAGGTAGCACAAAGCACAAAGATGAGTATTCGTCTGTGTGCTCCCCTCCCCCACCCCCACCAAATCAAACATACTGAGATAGCCTGGGAAATAGCAACCTGACTATTGCCCCTGTTTTGCATATAAAGCACGCAGGTCCATATGTAACATGCATAGTAAATGATGTGCTCACTGTTGCTGCAAGATATGTACTGAAAATTCATCAGTTTCATGTAATCCCTAAATCAGGAGAAACTGTAAATACAGTTGGTATTTCTACCCAAATAGTTTCTCACTCTGCATCACAGTCTTAGTTTCCTTAGGTCCTATTTCAGCACAGCATGGCTTCCTTTTTAACTCATTCAAGCATATGGCTCATTTTCTGTGTACTTCCAATTAACAACCATAGCTGCTTATGACATCTAGACCTTTTTTGGGTCTGGATTCTTTACCTAAGTGACTTATCAGCTAATAATAGGCAAGACCTGGGATTCATCAATGCATTTTCTCTGTGCAGGAAAAGTGTAGCTGTTCCTGCACGGAATATGGCCGCCGAGCAATCCAGCAAACAGCTGATCTGATGTGCACGAGCATGCCTACACTGTTACTGCATGGATACGGCTGCAGAATGCTAATTACCTCATTTGCTGGTGAAAACCATACAAATGAGGTGAAAGAAATTCACCAAGCAGCCAGGTATCCGTGCAGGAACAGTGTTTTTGCAAAAATGTATTCGGTTACTAACCGAATACATTTCTGCAAATAACAAAACAGAGGCATGACAGCTCTCAGAAAAGCATGTATTACAGTGGTTAGGAATGCCAGTGGTCAAATATATGGCCATTGGCATGGAAAACTGTTTTGTTTTTATAAAATCAAAAAAAAAATTTGTTTGTCCAGTCTCGGCCATTTAAGCATAGGGCAGTGGCGCACAAACGGGATCGGGCGGAAAATAAAAAGAAAGGGGAAAACTCAATTTTAAGGGAAATCTTAATTTTGCCATTATAGTATATGGCATGCAGAATGAAACCAATACCGGGGAACAGTGGTTGTCAAGGGGAAAGGCTCTGTGTAAGTGCAGTAACTACAGACTAAGGCAGTGGGGTATGCAAATGAGGGGAAATTTACTGAATCACAAAAATCTTCTAGGTCCCAAACTGCACCTAAACTTGTAGGTACTCTAGCATGACGGTGTAACTAGGAGGAGCAACAGACATGGAAAGGGGGTATGTAAGGCATGTTGTAAGCACATTGGAGCCCTAAGGTGCAGAGATAAGCTTAGCTAAGCACAGCTAAGCAAGAGGGTGTGTTTGAGGCTGTATTGTCTTATTCCATGAACTGAGGAACATGCTCACAGTCAGGGGAAGGGCATTTCTTACTGTTTTTATAAGCTAAATGAGTTTGCATGGTGCACACTGGGTGTAAAACAAAAAAAAAACAGGAGATAGCAAGACTGTTTACATTTGGGGACTGAGTTTGAGTGGTGCACCTTGGGGCTTAAAAGGGGAGGAAATGGGAAGGGGAAAAAGAAAAAAATGAAAAATAGCAGAATTAAAGCAGTCAAGTACAAATAACATAGCTGGCAGGTGGAATGCATCATAGTCAACTAATCATGCAGGCAACATCTGCAGCACAGCAGTATAAGGAATGGAAACACCTTACAGTCTGTTTTTTTCACACAAACTCTGCACCATTGGTGTACACATGCTGGGGAATTTTAACTGGAAAAATGTTAGGGGCTGCCATTGCTTTGATCCATCAGTAAGTGCTAGAGGCTGAAGGCAGAGAGGCGGATAATGCTGACAACCACCACAGACCGAGGAGGAGGAGAAGAGTGTTCAGACCCAGGGTAACTTACCAGGGACTGCATGATCTGGAGATAGTAGAGCACTACAGGGTGGACAGAGACATACTTCAGCAAATCACTGAGCTGTGCCGGCCTCAACTCAGACCTAGAACCAACAGAGGGGAACCCATCCCAGTGGACATCAAGGTATGTGTAGCTTTAAGAATTCTAGCTACAGGTACTTTCCAAAGACCTACTGGGGACATTATGAGGGTCTCACAGGCATATGCATCCAGGGTGTTCCCCAGTTCCTGGATGCCATACTACCACATGCTGGTGAACACATTTACTTCCCCAACACCTGTGAGGAGAGGACCAGCAATATGCATCTCTTCCACAGTGTAGCAGAATACCCAGAGGTACTGGGTGTCATAGACTGCAAACACATCCACATCAAAGCACCACCTGGTGAACAGGGTAGGGTCTACAAACCAAAAGGGATTCCCCTCCATCAACTGCCAGGTTGTGTACAATGCCCAGGGAATTATCATGAATATGTGTACTGGCAGCCCTGGAAGCTATCACGACTCCCACATCTAGCATTTGTCACAGCTGTACCACGCATTTGCCAGTGGGGACATCCCATATGGCCATCTGGTGTGGGATGCTGGCTATGCACTGGAGTCGTGGATGATGACACCTATCAGAAATGCACACACACCCACACAAGAATGCCATAATGAGGCACACAAACAAACCCGGATCATTATAGAGCATGTTTTTGGGATGCTCAAGTCACGGTTCTGCTGTCTTGACATATCTGGTGCAGCCTTGCAGTACTCTCCAGCCACATGTGCGCACATGTTCATAGTATGTGCCATGCTACACATTATGATTCAATGGAAACAGCTGCAGCAGAAACAGCATGGAAAAGGGCCACACATGCACATAGGGACTCACAGGAGGAGGCCCCTAAGTCTGGTCCTGTAGGCAGATGGAGGAGTGCCCAGTATGCTCAGGCCTTGGCAAAGAGGCAACGCATAGCACACACACTGACACTGTAGGCACCCCAGGGACTGACACCTCTCTCTGACTCACACACACAGTAAAATGGATGACACACACATCACATTACCTGTAACTTACCATGTATAGGCAGTGTAATGTGTGCATCCAACATAGGTGGCCCTCAAGCACCATCCTCACAACTGCCACAAGCACAAGGTATGTCAGTCTTTGTGACAATAAATTAATGGATTAGTATGCTCTGCTAATATATCTATGGTAATGCTGCATGCATGCAAGGGAATGGGGTGGCTTACTGGGGTAGCAGTACACAACTGACAGCTATGTGGGACACCAGGAAATGTCTTGCTAAAACTGGCCTCCACAAACTATACAGTAGTACCCAAGGTGGCAAATCCCACAGAAGTATATGTGCGGGGACAACTAACTGGGGCTCATAGGTCACAGGCATGGATGTCAGGGTGGGGGTCACATAACCACCCCTCACACCCACACAGCAAGTCAGCTGTAGAAAACCATAGAGAAATGTCTGGTAAAGACACACACATGGTGGCAATGTTGAATTAACCCCCTACAGACTCACACAGTGATAGCACAGCAGGACCCATAGTTGCAGTAAGGCTATGAAGGGTACGAAGTCTGAAACTCAAATGTATGCCAGTACAATCTGACCAGGGCTCTTTATTGATATGCCTCTATTCCACAAGACAGGTCACAATAGTATGGTAAATGGAGCCAAAATATAAAGCAAATATCAGCACAGTCTGTGCAAATGTGTACAAGTGACAGGTGTGTGCCCCCCATATACCCACACAAATGCAATAACATGTATGTTTGCAGGGAAATAGCAGCATAGCACACATTGGCAGGGCTGTACCAATACACATGAAAACACGTTGCCTGTCCACAATATGCAGGGGTAAATGAGCTATGTGTATGTGTGGTTAATACTGTCTGGATCTAGCCAGCACATTCTCCTGGCAGTCATCTTGTAGTGCATTAGGTACAGTGCTGCCTTTGACAGGGCCATGTGCAGATAACTGCAGTGTCAGCTGTTATGCATGTCAGTGACAACCACGGGTTTATATCACATTATCGAAAGTGTATAATTTTGAAGCAGACAACATTGAACTGAAAACCTCGAACCATGAAAACATCGAACAGCTGTTAATGGCAGTTACCAATGGGGACATGGCACATGAAGTGTGTAAGCAGGGGGGTAAGCCTCTCTGCACCCTCTCACCACCGCTACTTAAATATACTATCTCCGAGATCACGCTACAGTGTAGGAAACAGAAATCTTCCATTTCTGCACTGTAGTGCACTGAAGTACGATCTCAGAAGTGGTATCCATAAGTGGTAGGGGGTGTAGGGGGTGCAGGGGGTCTTCCCCCTGCATGGAGCAATTTGTTTTTCATCAACACTCCACGTCTTGTTTTTTTTTTCCTGTTTCGATGTTTTGCAGTTCGAGGTATTCAGTTTGATGTTTTCTGTTTAGAGATTATGCACTTTCGATGATGCAATATACACTCGACACCCACTGCTCTGCCACTGATATACCTGGAAGTCACAGTGCTAGGTGGAATATACTGCACATATTACTGACATCTTGAAGGATGAGTAGCAGAAGTGCCAAGGTTTTTGTGAATATAAGTGCTTTGTGGTACTGTTGCCAGTGGTCATTCTCAATTATCATTTTTTCTTATGTTTGCCTTTACATATAATGGACATGCCTGCACAGTTGAATGCACTTTGTACCCACACCCATAACTCCCAACCTCTGACAGCAAGATGTCTGGACAAGGGCAGAAATAAGAGTGGAACAAAGGAACAATGATAGGCATGTATTGTAAATATCACCCTTACATACTGAGAAAGTTGGTAGGGTGAGGGGTTTGCCATAGTGGGAATTGTCTGAAGGTTATGTATTCTGAAACAATGTCTGTATTATTTTGTAACATCACACTTCAATTATATGTAACTAACTTGCCGTAAAAACACAAGTTTATGTAGAAAGGATGAAATCTCTAGCCAAACACCTGGACAACCTGCCAAAAAATGTATAGGTGAGAGGTATGTCCACACAAGGATATGACATCTCAGGTTAGAAATATACCACACAAGCAGGAGATCCCAGCTGTATATCACCAGGTTGCTGGGCTGTTTACACAGTAGTGTGTCATTACTAAACTGGCTGTAGCCACTCCTCACAAATGGCCTTGTTGGGCAAGAATTAATATAGCTGCCCTCATAATATTGCATCATACAACTAGTATTCCTTTGGTAAAGCACTGTGATGATCTGATGATGTCTGGCACTAGGTAATGACACAAGACATTGCAGTTTGAGAGTACAGATATATCAGAACATGTCTGCTAAACAAAAAATGTACCCTGAGGAAAGTCCTGTGTATTTCTGAGAGGTATGGCTGTAGCACACAAAACCCTGAACTAGAGTGCGCCTATCTCTGGAATGGAATCCTACTGTAACTAAAGAAGGTCACACTGGGCATGCTCCTACACTTAGAGAATCACAGGACATGTTGGAAACCACATCAGAATATATGACTGTATTGTGTATATATGTCCATGCATACAGACAGCTATGTACACCTCAACTGTCCTCACACACACACATCAGACAGGATTACCCTCTGCTAGCTATAGGTGGCCCATATGTGATATATCCACATCTGTTGCATGAGATACACACACACACACACACACACACACACACACACACACACACACACACACACATATGGGCAACAGATAACATATGTCAAGCATACACACATAGATGTGGGGAACTGAGAGAAAGACAGTGATACAGAGAGAGACACAGGGGGACACAGACAGAGTGAGTAACACACATGGATACCCTTAATGAAATACAGTGATGTCTTGCTGTGGACAATGGCATACCAGTTGTAAACAGATGCACGTGTCACCATAAAAGTGAGACCCATTGTGAAGTACTGAGGTTGGGTTTAAAATATCACATCACCTTCCTGTGTGTGTTGGTGTGTGTCTGTAGGTATAAGTATTAGAAGACTCTCCCCAGTCAGTACACTTCACATTGCCCTACTTCACAAGATCTGCAGCCTTCATTCACCTTAGAAGTACCATTGGACACCGATCACCCCTATAAGCTCTGTAGCCTGTGTGATAACTGTGTAACACTATAGTACAAATAACTAGATAGGTAGGGGTTCTAATCTCAATACTGGCAACTGTGTGTACGTGTGTGTGTGTGTGTGTGTGTGTGTGTGTGTGTGTGTGTGTGTGTGTGTGTGTGTGTGTGTGTGTGTATGCGCGTGCACACATTTGGCCAGTTTTCAGCCCATTAAGCTCTATAGCGTGTGTGATATCTGTGTAACAGTATAGTACAAATCACTAGTTAGACAGGGGTTCTAATCTCAGATCTGCCAAATGAGTGTGTGTGTATGTTTGCAATAAGAAGTATTTTGATAAGTTTCCCATCCACTGGCCTACTTTATCACTCCTGCTGATGTCATTCCCCTTATCAGCACATTTGGCCAGTTATCAGCCCAGTAAGCTCTGTAGTGCATGTGATAACTGTATAACCCAATAGTACAAATAACTAAATAGACAAGGGTTATACTCTCAGATCTGGCAAATGTATGTGTGGGTGTATAAATGTGTGTGTTTGTAGGAAGAAGTATTTTGATAAGTTTCCCAATGACTGGTCTACTTGATCAGTCATGCTGATGTCACTCCCCTTACAGGTTCATAGGTGTGTACTAGGCTAATGGCCCTGGAGCTGTTACAAGCCAAGCCCATAGAAGTGCAATGCCATTGTGCCACTCCACACTAGTTCCCAGTGCCTCCATCAAGTAGACCCACTGGAGTGATCCCTGGGGTGAGCTTTCTATTACCCATCCACTCATCAAGATCTTGCTGGAACAGGGTCATCTAGATGCTTTGCTTGACATGTATGGGAAGTCTATTCTAGGGCATGTGCAGTCTCTGGGTGAGGAACCTACCCCTACAGCATGTTGTGTTGATTGTGGTGATGAGGTCAAGGTCCCTGCAGTATGTGATGCAGAGGGATTGGGATGTCTTTAGATTTAGAATTTGTAAAAGAGCTGGGTCAGCATGGCTTTGCAAGTCAAGCAGAGATCACCTCTAAGTAGGGGATATGAGATTGAGAATAGCTGGAGTCTTTTGAGTCTGTCTGTGTAGGACATGTGGTTAATTCCTAGGATCCTGTCTGTGAGGTTCTTCTGTGGCCTCTCCAGCTGTTGCAGGTGTCTAGTGAGGTACATGCCAAATGAGCCATTATACTCGATTGGTCTAATGAAGGAAGAGTACACAGAGACAATGACCTCTTCCTTCCTGGATGCAAAACCCTTGGTAATGAGATGTGCCACATAGAAGGATTTCCTGACCACAGTGGCAATGTGGTGGTTAAAGGAGAGGTTGCTGTCAACATGTGACTCCAGATCTCTTATAATGTCTACAGTGTTCAGTGGGCTCCCATCGATGTGGTACTTAGTGGGAACTGAGTTTTTACCAAAGGGTCTGATGATGCATTTAGTGGTGTTAAGCTTCAGGCCATTGTTTCCACACCAGTAAGTAGTCTCAGTGAGGGCTTTTTTTAGGATGTCTGCATCAATTGTGGTCAGTGATGGCTCCCAGCTTGCAGGTGTCTGTGAACTTGATCAGCCAGAGTTCCTTTGTGTTGGCCTGGACTCCTGAGAAATAGATGCTGAACAGGAGAGTACCCAGAAGTGATACCTGTGGGACTCCTCTCATGACTGCTTGGCAGTCTGACTTGGAGCTCACTACTTGTGTGTGTTCTATCTGTGAGCCAATTTGCAACCCCCTGGTGATATAGGGGTTGCTGCCTAGTTTGGCGGTTCATAGATAATTCCTGACTGAGGAATGGTATCAAGAGCCTGGTCCAGATTGATGTAGGCTGTATGCAGTGCTTTACTGTCATACACAGCCCTGGGGACTGACTCAAAAGAAGTCAACCAGGTTGAGCAAGCATGATCTCCCATTCACAAAGCCAAGCTGTGTGGGGTCCAGAGTTAAGAGATTACCTATATGTTTGTCAATCAGATCCCTGATGATACGGTCCATAGCTGTACATAGGTTCATAGGTGTGTACTACGCCAATGACTCTGGGGCCTTTACAAGTCTAGCCCATAGAAGTGCCCTGGCATTGTGTTGCCCGTTGTTAGTTCCCAATGCCTCTATCAAGTAGAGCCACTGGAGTGATCCCTGGTGTGAACTTTCTATTTCCCATCCACTCATCAACATTTCTCTTGAAGAGGACTAGTGAGGTGCTCTGCTTATCATATTAGACTCAGACTAATGGGCTGATAATTCCCATGGTCTGTAGTTGCTACACCTTTATGGAGAGGGATGACTGTAGCAGTGTGCCATTTGGGAAAGAAAAAGCTTGAGGTGAGGCTGTGACTGAACAGGGCACACAGATGTGGTGCCAGGTTCATAGGTTCATAGGTTGGTACTAGGCTATCGGCCCTATGGCCTATGCAAACCTAGCCATAACAATTCCCTGGATACTTCTTCCCACAATATTTACTTCTCTGGACCCCTGTCTAGCAGGGCGACTGACATGATCCCCGGGGTGAATTTCCTATCTCCCATCCAATCATCAAGGTTTCTGTTGAAGAGTGCCAATGAGGCACTCTGCTTGACATGTATGGGCAGTCTATTCCAGAGTATGGGGAGTCTCTGGGTCAGGAACCTATCTCTCCAGCATGTTTTGTTCATTGTGATGACAAGGTTTAGATCCCTGGAGGGTGTGGCTCTGAGGGATTGGGATTTCTTTAAGTATCTTTGTAGTTCATGTAAAACACAGTCAGGGATAATTTTGGGTCCCATGGAAGCTGTATTTCTGCCTATGGACAATGCAGGTGTAACCTGGGTGGCAGTAATACTGGGTGTCTGGCATTCTTCTGACATTCTGATTGTTTGCCTAGGGGGAGAGAGAGAGGTAAAGCTGGAACAGTATGTGTTGGCAAGAATGTTGGCAATATCTGTTGGCTCAGTATGGGAGGTAGCATTTTGCAGTAATTCAGAGCACTTCTGGGTATTGCTGCATAGGTTCTTGATATAACTATCAAAAGCTTTGTGATTGCTGTCAGTGTCTGCTGCAATTCTAACATCATAGCTGGCTTTATATGATTTCATGAGGGATCTGAAGTTGTTGCTGAGGCTAATAAGGGGGTTTTACCACTCTTGGGACGCCACCTTTTGCTGAAACAGTTTCTTCCTTCTGTTGCACAGGTTATTAATGGCAGGAGACCACCAGATTGACCTCCAGTGTTTGGAGAAGTGTGTCCTGGTTCTGTTGGGTATGGCTAGTTCCATGCACTGATGTACATGTTTGTACAGTGCATTTGTGTATGATTCTGCAGCCATGTAGGTATTTTCCATTGGAATGGGTGCTGTGAAGTTAGCCACCTCTGTTTTTAGGAGTCCAAAGTCAGCTTTGAAGAAGTTTTTCAAGGTGGTTACCTTTGCGGGGGTGTGTGAGTGAGATGTGGATTTTAATGATGATGACTTTATGGTTGGTTCTGACCAGGTAGGGATCAACTACTGTTGTCAAACAACAGTCCTATATGTTAGTAATCAACACAGGTCAAGGATGTTGCTTCCTCTACTGGGTGTCACAATGAGCTGGTCCAGGGCATTGGAACTGATGAATTCCAGGAAGCATTGGGCAAGTGTATTTGTGCTTGAGTATCATTTCCAGTTGATGGAGGGTTAGTTAAAGTCTCCTAGTATGAGAGGGTTGTGTTGGACCTTGATATATTCCAGGGTGTTGAGGAATGTGGATTGAGAGTCTGGGGACATGGATAGGGACCTATAGCAGGCTACGACCTGGACTGCACTATTACCCAATGTCAGTTGTACCTGAAGTATCTCATATGCATTATTCTGGGATACTAGTCTGGAGGTGTGCATATCATTTATTAATATGGAGACATCACCGTATTTGGAGCTGTGGTCCAAATTTTGGGGCTGACAGGTGTGGAATGAGTTATAGCCTGGTAGTGCAGGGGTGCTTTCTGCTGATGTAAACCAGGTCTCCATTACAGCACAAATGTCAGTGTTCTCCATTTTGATGAGTGCTTTGAGTGGCTGCATCTTGAGATTTTGATGTCTAGTGTTGAGCAGCATGACACTCAGATTGCATATATGTATAGCTGTTACGGTGGTAATTTGATTTGGAACACCACATAAAAAGGCACTATATGGGTGGCAAGACACTTAGCCAGTACCTGGAAACCCAGGGATGACAGATGCAGGCCATCTCTGGCAAGCCATCGCAGTCTGTCAGTCATGTCATCCCAAGCAGACAGATACTGGATACCCTGAGAATGACAGCAGACACTTAAGCCAATTGTTGAAGTCAATCATTTGTTGTATGTAATATGGTATCATACTGGGTGACAGTAGTATACTGTTCAGGGCTACTGTCATACGTGCCTGTCCCACATAATCTGAGTGCTCTGCCATGTCTTTGCATGTAGTCCAGGGAGGTGCATTTCAGGTCATTCACACACACATGGACAATGACAGAGTGATACGTGTAGTTGTTGTGGAGTGAACTGACTGGGTGTACTATGTGTTGGATTCTGGCACCTGATAGACAGCTGACTGTTACCTTCTCCATGTTCAACCTACTGAGTGGGACATCTGTGTGCCTCACTATAGAGTCACCTATGATTACTGTATTAGACAAGGTGGTTAGCCTTAGGGGCTTAGATTGAGGGGCACACTGTATAGGTGAGATATGTGTCCTGTGGTTTGTGCTGTGTTGTGGTGGTTGAGTGGGTGTCTGTCTTGGTGGTCTCTGCTGTTTTGACAAATGTCTGTTGAGTGCTTCTGTGAAGGTGGGTGTGTGATTTTTTTTTATGTCAGAGCTGTGATAGTGTGTGTTCTGGAGGGGTATGTGTTCCATGTGGTGTGCTGCAGGTGTTGACCCTTCTCCTCTTGACCAGCTAGTCCAGTCTTTGCTGGAGAGTGCATATCTTCCAATTCAGTGATATAGGGGTATCTCTCACAAATCCGAGTGTTGAGAGTTTAAAGGAGAGGGTTGTCTGTGTACATAAGGCAGTTGCAACAGTGCCTCAGAATGCCCAAGTGCACCAGGTTAATGGGCAAAAGCACAGAGAACTGCACTTTAATTGTGCCAGGAGGGGTGGTCATAACTACTAAGTACTGGAGCTAATTCTGTGAGGAATGACTACTGCTGATGGCTCTCAGGTGTGCTAGAATGATTGATACAAAACCTGTTGAAGTGCAAAGCTATTAGGCTATTTGAAGTGCAAGAGAGAAAGAACTAACGATCTAAGGGAAAAACTGAAGACAGACTTTCTGGCACCTGTAATAATTTACCTCATCTGTGCAGTTATCAGCACCTTTGGCCAGTTGTTAGCCCAGTAAGCTCTGTAACATTTACGATAATTGCATAACACTATAGTACAAATGACTTGATAGGCAGGGGTTCTAATCCCAATACTGGCAAGTAAGTGTGTGTGTGTGTGTGTGTGTGTGTGTGTGTGTGTGTGTGTGTGTGTGTGTGTGTGTGTGTGTGTGTGTGTGTGTGTGTGTGTGTGTGTGTGTGTGTGTGTGAGTCATATGCTGTGTGGGTTATACCATTTTGAGTTGTGTACCACCCTGTAAACTTCCCATCACCCTACATTACTAGGACTGCTGATGTCATTCACCTTAGAAGTACCTTTGGACAAAATGAAATCATGTAAGCTCTGTGGTGCATCTGATAACTGTGTAATGCTATAGTACAAATAACTAGGTAGGCAGGGGTTCCAATCTCAATACCGGCAAGTAAGTGTGTGCGTGTGTGTGTGTTTGTGTGGGAATCATATACTGTGTAGATTATACAATTTTTGTAAACTTCCCATCACATTAATTTACTAGGCCTGCTGATGTCATTCACCTTAGAAGTACCTTGGGACTAGTTGAAATCATGTAAGCTCCTTGGCGCATCTGATAACTGTGTAACACTATAGTAAAAATACCTAGATAGATTGGGATTCTAATCTCAGTACTAGCAACTGTGTGAGAATCATATACTATGTGGATTCTACCATTTTGAGTTGTGTACCCCCTGCTGATGTCATTCACCTTAGAGGTACCTTGGGATGAGGTGAAATCACATGAGCTCTGTGGCATGTCTGATAACTGTGTAATGCTATAGTAGTAATAACTACATAGGTAGAAGTTCTAGTCTCCATACTGGCAACTGAGTGTATGTGTTTGGGTGAAGATCATATCCTGTTTGGCTGATACCAGTCTGATGTGTGTACCATCCATGCTTGTTTACCACCTCCCAATGGCATTACTTTATACAGAGTGTTAATGGTATCTGCCTCACATGCAGCATGTTAAATCATTGTGCAGGCCATACCAGTCCTCTGTACAGATGTCTGTGGAGTATCCAGATGTTAGCAACCTCTATGTGGTCTGTGTCCCTTAACAATGCCCATGTATGTGATATTGTTTCCAAATCATCCACAGTGAGTGTAGTGACACACATGCCAGCATCAGGTATCATACCAGAAACATCATGCTGATGCAATGCCTGCTACACTATCACTTTTCTAGGATTGTAAGAGCAATACATGACTCCACATGCTATTTCTGGTGGGTTATCTCACCATCCATGAAGGCATTCAGAACATTACATGTTGTAAGAGGTAGTGTGTTATGTCAAATGCATATAATCTATGTGGGGCATGTCATATGCATGTAGTACTACAGTACATCAAAGTGGAAATGTATGTTTACTAATCTGTCTATTGCCAACTCTGTTTGTGTTACTGTGTGCACACCCCCTGTGTCAGTCCTTACTGTGTGTATGCAAATGATATACCATTTTGTCTCCCTGTTTCACCTGGTGAACTCAGGAATACATACCACAAACCTGACATACACAGTATCATGCATGCCCTCATCAACTGCATCAAGGTTGAGTGCATGAGAAAGAAATGGTAGGGTCAACAGGTGTTGACAGGTGAATCTGTTGCAGTTAATGTAATTGCTATGCTTATGAAGGACCTGCTGACAGTACTGCAGTAACCTGTTCTGTATGTATGAGCCTGTGGTACTACACAGCACTGAGCTGACATGTCTGAAGGCTACCTGTCTGTGACAAGGGGTATGTATGCAAGGTCACACTGTCTGACACCAGTGTCCCTCACACTCTGTTGCATGCATACACACCTTGTACATGTACATATAAAGTTGTACCTTGCCTATGAGATGGTTGGTGTATTCCCACTCTGCCATACTCCCTCTTGAGAATGTCTGCAGTGCCACAGCCTGCAGACACACAGACTCCTGGAACACAAACAGAATACAGCATGCCAGACTACATTCAGTCAGTGGTACTAACAGCAATAATGCATCCTGGCTAATGAGATACATACACCTGTATGTGTACCCATAACAAATGCAAACAGACAGCACCTTACATAGTATTGCATAGCTACACTGTACTATATTCACCCTGTGCATCAGACCCATATTAGCATGTCCCTGCATCAATGTTATGGATGACAGGGATGTGGCACAAGTATGCTTATATGCACAGGGTGTGGTGTGGGTTTGGCAGAAGCCTAGGCTGGGCCATATGGTTGGCATCATGTCTGTGTGTGTTTGGAGGGGTATCCAAATGATGGGCTGTGCAGAGATGCAGTGTTTGCCTGGAGGTAACCTGCCTGTGATACAGATATGTGTGTGTATGTATGCACACAGTCACCCCATGTGGCTGCCCTACACAGGGGTATGTTGGACAGCTGTGGATCATAAATGGCAGGGTGTCCAGTTCACCATCTCCAGCCACAGATTGGAACTGGCCCTGCCAGGGGTATCACGGGCACCAACAAGCCCAAGGCCAGATGCAGTACTGCTTCCTGATGGTGACTGCTGTCTGCTTGATCCATGCCCCTGACAGGACCAGCCAGGACCACATGCCCTTGGCCTGCTCCGGTGTGATGTGGACACCAACACCCCTTTGGTATTGCTGGTGTCACTGCTACTATGGGAGTGTGAAGGTGCACGGCCCTGTAGAGTCTCAGCTGTTGTTGGTGCTGACCTACATCCATGTGGTCAATGCCCATCTCTGACTACATGCTCTAGCACAGACATGCCACAGTCGAGGATTGACAAGGTCTCACCCTACTGTCTATTCATGACCTCAGTATTTTGACGTGTGGCCTCAACAAGGTCATGTATTTCTCCACGTAAATCAGGAAGAGTTGTATCCACCATCCTGAGTATTTGCCTGGTCTGCATTCACTATGCACCTGTGCATCCATGACAGCCCGAAACATGCGTCTGGTGACACCTGCTGTGGCACTTGCAACAGTGGGTTGATGAGCAGCAGTCATCCTGCAAGCACCCCTGTCCATCCACCTGCGTGGGACCTCGTCTGCACTCTGGATATGTTCAGTTTCTACAATCACACCTACCATAGTCACCATATTAGCCTGTTCCATGCCACCACCTGCCAACTGTCCATCATCTGTGGCCACTGGTGATGGGGTATGTGTGGGCATTGTCACTGTGTGCAGGGATGGTGTGGACAAGAGTGGGATGCCAACCAACTGTGCAGAATCAGCCCCTGACAACCCCACCTGTACCTCACTATTCCTATAATCATTGTTAGAGTCTGCAGAGACAATGGCATCAGTTTCCAAGTGGGAGGGACCCCAAACCCCATTGCCAACTGCGAGGAGAAGACAACATTTGTGCATTAATACCTGCACTTTGAGGTTGGCTGGTATATACACACACACACACACACACACACACACACACACACACACACACACACACACACACACACACACACACACACACTTACAGGTGAGGTGGCACGAATCTGTTACCCAGACCTCACATTACCCAAATGCTGACATGTGTGGCACATGGCTCTCAACATCATGCATTGCAGCCAGTTTTACTACATGTAACTACCAATATAGAGCTCTGGTAAATGTAAGTAGTGTTATTAGGTTATGGCCCTTCACCAGCACAGACTGCACCCATGTACACATCATTGCTGTTCACCTATATAGCACAGTGGCAAGTACTACAGAACATACCTCACAACTGTACAGATCCTTGCAGGATGTGTAGATGTCTGGCTCATATGTTTGCTCTGTTCCTCATAAACTCTGTGTTTTTCTGATACATAACTGGGATGATCTGAGGAGTGACGTCACTAATTAATGATATACATTTGAGTTTCAGACCTCCAAACCAGCAGTAAATATATGGTCACATAATTTCTGTTACACCACCAACCTTTTAAGCTTACAGTGGATATGATAAATGTACACAACCCTGTTAACATGCCATGTTCTTGTAATATATAAAAAGAGACAGCAATAATGCATTCAAATATATTACCCACCTGTCATGTGACATATGACCTGTGCAATCCAACCGATAAATAAACAAATGTGTTACATGTAAAATCTAATGAATGAAATATGTACAACACAGTGGTTGCATAAGTGTGCACACCCTTAAAATGATACTTTGTTTAAGTACCTTGTAAGTGACTTACAGCATTCACTATTGTCAGGAAGGTGTCTATCAGCATGACACATCCTGACTTGACATTATTTATCCACTCTTCCTTGCAAAGGTCCCCCAACTTTGTCAGATTTCAAGGGCAGCTCATGTGCATAGCCCTCATCAGGTCACACTGGGGTTTTGCTATTGAGTTTTGGTCTAGTCTCTGGCTGGGCCAATCCATAACCATGAGTGTGTTCAGGTGGAGCCATTCTTAGGTAGCTTTGGATGCATATTTCGGGTCTTTGTCATGTTGAAGGCTGACACCCCTCCCCATCCTCAGCATTCTTGCAAATGCATGATGGATGTGGGCCAGATATGTGTGTTATTTTAAACTGTTCAGAATACCCACCACCATGACTACAGGCCCAGTTCTGACTTTAGAACAGCATCCCACCTGCCCATGTGTCCTACAATGCCAGAGAGACAAAAGGAGAGACTTTGGAGTGTTTAAGTACCATTTTCTTGTTTTTTCTTATTGTTTATTGCTATTTCCACCTAAACGCTCATTTTCTGGTGTTTATTGCTTCTCAGAATGCACATTTTACACTGAAATTGCATTTATTTGTGCCTGTACTTTAAAATTCATTTTTGTTGTAAATTGTATTTTTAACTGTTACTGGCTTCCCACACAAGCGCAACAGGCATTACTGCACTATAAAAGTGCTTTTGCATTTGTTTCTACTGTTTTCCTGAAAAAAAAAAAAAAATCTTGCTATTTTCCTACCTTACTAAGGTAGAAAAGTCCAGTTTCAGATACCTGCTGATACCTGGACTGTGTTTAAGCTTTTGTGTTTGGCCATACTTTACTTGGGAAAAAAGGATGTTTCTTTGTTCACCAGTGAGAGTGGGGAGCTCTGAACAGCCTACCTGCCCTTGAAGGAGTAGTTTCTGTGCAGAAACTGTAGTTTTATTACTGTTTCGGGCTAATTTTATCTCTTTAAACTTTTCTGATATAAAAAACACATTTGCGTGTTTTTTGTGTTTGTACAAGCTCAGCAAATCCTGCCCATGTGTCCAGCTGAGACCTACAACATCAGAGAGACAAAAGGAGAGACTTTGGAGTGTTTAAGTACTTTTTTTTGTTTTTTCTTGTTGCTTATTGCTATTTCTGCCTAAATGCTCGTTTTCTGGCGTTTATTGCATCTCAGAATGCTAATTTTTCACTGAAATTGCATTTATTTGTGCCTGCACTTTAAAATTCATTTTTTGTTGTAAATTGTATTTTTAACTGTTACTGGCTTCTCACTCAAGTGTGACAGCCATTACTGCACTATAAAAGTGATTTTGCATTTGTTTCTACTGTTTTCTTGAAAAAAAAAAAAAAAAATCTTGCTATTTTCCAGCTTACTAAGCTAGAAAAGTCCAGTTTCAGATACCTGCTGATACCTGTACTGTGTTAAGCTTCTGTGTTTGGCCATACCTTACTTGGGCAAAAAGGAAGTTTCTTTGTTCACTAGTGAGAGTGGGGAGCTCTGAACAGCCTACCTGCCCTTGGAGGAGTGGTTTCTGCCCAGAAACTGTAGTTTTATTGGCCATTTTGGGCTAATTTCTCTCTCTTTAATCTTTCTGATATAAAAAACACATTTGCACATTTTTTGTGTTTGTATAAGCTCAGCAGATCCTGCCCAGGTATCCTGCAGAAACCTACAATGCCAGAGAGACAAAAGGAGATACTTTGGAGTGTTTAAGTACCATTTTTTTGTTTTTTCTTGTTGCTTATTGCTATTTCTGCCTAAACGCTCATTTTCTGGTGTTTATTGCTTCTCAGAACACTCATTTTACACTGAAATTGTATTTATTTGTGCCTGCAATTTAAAATTCGTTTTTTGTTGTAAATTGTATTTTTAACTGTTACTGGCATCCCACTCAAGTGTGACAGCCATTACTGCACTATAAAAGTGTTTTTGCATTTGTTTCTACTGTTTTCTTGAAAAAAAACAAAAGAAAAAAATCTTGCTATTTTCCCGCCTTACTAAGCTAGAAAAGTCTAGTTTCAGATACCTGCTGATACCTGGACTGTGTTTAAGCTTCTGTGTTTGGCCATACCTTACTTGGGCAAAAAGGAAGTTTCTTTGTTCACCAGTGAGATTGGGGAGCTCTGAACAGCCTACCTGCCCCTGGAGGAGTGGTTTCTGCCCAGAAACTGTAGTTTTATTGGCCATTTTGGGCTAATTTCTCTCTCTTTAATCTTTCTGATATAAAAACTGCATTTGAGCGGTTTTGTGTGCCGGGCTGCACTGGTTAGCTAAGGTTAAACTATTCCTGACTCCACAAAGTCTATTCTTCAGTTTTTCCCTTGGAACTATACAAATCTTCAACTTTATCACTCAAACCATTAATTTTACAGCCCAGCACTTGTTTAAAACTCATAACAAGCACTAAATACTCCTAAACCTAGCCCCCCTTATACTGTCCAGAAGGACAAGGCTCTCTATTTGTCCACACCAGTAAATCAGAAAAACATCTCACTCTACCTATTCAGGCATGTCCAAAGGGAAGTTTCCGGTGTACTCTCCAGTCCAACTGGTGAATCTGGCATTTTGAGGCAATGTTACAACTGCCTCATGTACACAGACAACCCTCTCCTCCTACCACCAAGCACTAATATTTGCGAGAGATGCAATTATACAGCTAGACTGGAGGCAAAGCTCTCTCAACCCCAGACTGTAACTGACTGTCAAGAGGAGAAGGGTAATACTTGCAACACACCACCAGTCTCACATAGACCTATCAAACCAACACAGGCAAATAACACACATAAATACACGAAAACATACTCGGAGGCACTAAATAAAAATCTGCAAAAGCAACAGAGACCTCCAAAGCAGACATCCAAACAACCTCCACAACCCATCACCAGCCATGAAACACATACTTCACATAATCAGTGTGTGCCATGCAATCACAGCCCTTAAGGCAAAATAACATACCCAACACACTAGTGATAGGTGACTGTATAGTCCGGCACACTGATGTCCCACTAACTAGGCTGGATAAGGAGAAGGTTACAGTTAGCTGCCTGTCGGGAGCCATGATCCTCCACATAACACAAGCACTCAGGTCACTTCAGAACAAGTACAAATATGACTCTGTCATTGTATATGTTGGTATGAATGACCTGAGACATACCTCCCTGGACTATATGAAAAGAGACATGGAAGACCTCTCTGATATGGAATACTGGCACCAATTAACAGTGACCAGAGCACTCACTTCACAGGGTAGGTAATGAAATAATTGTGCAGAATTCTTCAAGTGGATCAAAAATTCCACTGCCCTTATGGGACATGAGCTTCAGGACTAGTAGAAAGATGCAATGGTATCTTGAAAAACAAGTTAGAAAAAT
The DNA here is from genome assembly GCF_019279795.1 of Protopterus annectens. Classification (NCBI taxonomy): domain Eukaryota; kingdom Metazoa; phylum Chordata; order Ceratodontiformes; family Protopteridae; genus Protopterus; species Protopterus annectens. The sequence continues at coordinate 893,873,899 of NC_056731.1, forward strand.
CTCTAGAGAAACAGGCTTGAAATAGTCTGATGCCTTACTATTAGCTTTAATTAGTTTACATTCACAATGTAATAGATGATCAGGGTTAAGTCCACATGAGCTTCTGATGGGCTGTCACATGAAAATACCAGGCATACCACCATCAAGATTGAGTGCACGTGTTATTGCTATAAATTATGATATTACTATTAAATATTGTGTGGAGCTTAATAAAGGCATTAAACATAATTATGCTAGTGTCCAAGCAGGTATTTTTCCAGGTCATATGGAAGGTTGCCTTTCACTTTTGCCAGGTGGATAGGGTTATGGTCCAGGTGTTCCAGGAGAAGACATCACTAGTTCCTAGATGGAAATTACTTTTTTTGGTAGTTATAACCACCCCAGCATCAGTCCAGTGTAGAGGCCTGCCATATTGGATCCATGCCAGCCAACTGAAAAAGATAGTGATTATAACTCCCGCAAAGGTTTTCCAGATTCTAAAGATATCCAGATGGAAGACCAGTGATTGATGAACCAAAAACATCAACTCCAAAGCATCTTACTGCAATCACATCCATTCTCCAGAGGCATGCTGAGATTTGACTCAAGAACTGAAACTTTAACTGCAGAAGAAATACTGCATTCCATTTGCCCATTAAGTGCAGCCACCTCACTAACTGCTCTCCTTAATTTTTCACTGTCAATTAGTAGAATCAACTATTTTTGTCCAACAAAAACTGTTTTCTGCAAACCCTTCTCACTGAGAAACTGACATTAAGTGCACATCAGCTGTGCTTATTTTAGAACTGTGTAGTCTACTCGGCCTATGCTGGATTATAAATTGGAGTAGCAATTTTTACTAAATTATGCTACACCATTATGCCATTGATTTGAATAACAGCAATTGTTGGGTTTGTAGCCATTCCCTCATCATGGAAAAGGTAGAAGTCCCATGTCTCCTGTAACTGCTGCAAACAGACTTTAAAGAGAGACTGTCCTATCAAATCATAGCATAGAATAGAGTTACTGACTTTACCCAGATGGTCTATATCAAACTGGTAACAGCTGCAAGAGGATGAATCTGCTTCAAATGAAATGGAAGTCAGCAAATGTATCATCATAAATAATCACAAGTGGTTTTTCAATTCATCTGATTGGGGCTAAGGAATAAATGCATTCAAAGTCTTCCTTCACATTTGCAGAGACAGAGCTTATAAATGGTTACCTACTGAGTTGTTGGGAAGTTGCTATGTTGATTACACTGTTCCTGTAATCACAGATTATCCCATTCTGCCCAAAATGAATGCCAGAACAAAAAGAGAAATAAATGAGACTGAAACATAATTGTCTATCTCATTTCTAATGTATGGGGTGAGGTGCAGCATTCATAAGTTAGACTATTATCTAATTTATTAGAGGAAGTCAACAATAAAGCTGCAGATGCCCTGGACAATATAACAACTAAGATGATTGTCACCATAACAATGACGTTACAGAAAATAATGGCATTTGATTATTGTCACTGAATTTCAGTAATAAGAAATGTGGACTTTACAGAGTTTTGGCATGGGAGCAAAACTGTTCAACAAAATTTTGTTTATATTTAGTTTTATAATAAGCTTATACATTCCTGGGGATTTAATAAAATTCATGTAGGCATAGTGTAAAGCCTACATGGAAGGTACCATGGCTGTGTATGGAGAAACCCCACGGTAGCATGCCATGCATATTAATGAAGGCACATTACTGAAGGACAGCCGTGTAACACTGTTATTGAATCAGTGTAGGGAGTGTGTTGCTGTGTCTGGAGATGAGTAACACACTCCCTGCACTGTCAAATTGGCGGATATCAATGTATGCATATGAAATAAAAAAGTTGATTATTTATTTATTGATTTTTTTGTGTGTTGGCATTGTGTGGCACTGAGCACAGCATTAGACAGGTGCCAGACATCTAAAAATATAAACCGGATACATTTAATTATGAATGCAAAGGTCAAGTTTAAGCATAGCTGAGCAGGTTTGTGCGGAGTGCCATGGTGCTCAGTGGTGCTTAAATGTAGTGGAGAGATATATGTCAAAGTATAACAACATTCCACATGGCCATGTAGCCAAATGGTTAGAGTTACAGCCGTAGGTGTAGGGTTTGAATACAGAAACAGGTTATGTTGTAAATAAACATTATGAGAATTATGTTAAATCTCGATTACACTTTGTATGATTACATAGACAGGTTATTAAATTTATTTGGCAAATACACATTTATGAGAAGTACTATTAAACCATGATCGAATTTTGTATGAATACAAAGAGAGGTTATTAATCATTTATGTTGCAAATGCACATTATGAGAAGTATGTTTAAACCCTTAATTGACTGTTGTATGTATGCACATACATGTTATTAAGCATTTATGTGGCAAATACACAATTATTAGATGTGTTTTTAAATCCTGCTTTGTTGCACTCAGCTAAGCTCCGCTAAGCACAGCTAAGCTGTGCCATTAACTGCTTAAACAATGAATGTTGTAGCAGTGCTTAGCCGGTTTGTGTTGTTAAGTGGTGCAAAGCACTGCTAAGCAATGGCAGTGTAAGCATTGTTCAGCTAAGCTTAGTGGGTTTGTGAGGTGCTAAGTGATGCACCAGATTTTTAAAAATAGCCCAATGGCAGGAAGGGGTGGGAAAACAGGCTTATTTAAGTGCAACAGGTAGGAATACAGCAGAACCAGTTGGAGTTTGAACTTGCCAGGAGCTATGGCAGGTGTTGGAGAGGGTGAGTGCTTCTGGGAGCAATGGTGAGGCATTCTAGAGTCCAAGGCCATGGTTGGACTCCTTGTAAAATTCCATAATGTCTGGCTGCTGTAGGGCCAGTACCAGGTATCGGAGTACAAATCAGAAGCCTGGAACTGGCTGGCACTTGATCTCACCCGTGCTACAGGTATCCCCACACAGGTGAGCAGGTCTGTCATCATTTTGATGATCTGAAGTGATGGAAGAGGGGACTTCTGGACACATGGGTCCAGGATGCTCAAGATGGGAATGCCCCACAAATTTGTAAACACTGTTTGCATTGTTTTACCAATACCTAATCTGAATGTGTGATAGACAGCTACGCATAATGATGCACTTCTCTCCCTACAGTTGCAGAGGAGAGAGCTTGCAACCTAGAGGGCCATTCAGGGTGCCTGGCCAGGTTGTACCATGACTGTGGTGAGTACAGATGTATCTTGCAATCTATAGTCATATAAGCAAGAAGGAGTAGTGTATTAAATGCCATTAGGTATATACAGTTTTGATTGTACTGCAGTGAATATGGTCATAGAGCTGGACCAGACTTATTGAGTAGTGCCAGGTATAGTTCAATAAAGATGAAAGCCTGAAACCTGAGAATGTTAAGAAAATAAAGTTTCTACTGCATTAATTGTAGAATTACAGCTGTATTGCAACACCTGCATTATATGAACTGTTCTGAAATAAAGACTAGAAAAATATACCAATCACTGCATGAAGTCACCCCTAATAAAGCTGTGTTTTACAATATGTGCATATTTTGGGCTGTTGTTCATGAAATCAAGCATTACATCCACTGTGAACTAAAAGCACAAATAATGCCACTAAGTGACTGAAGGTGAGCTAATAAAGAGTGTTCTGCTAAACTGTAGATTTGGAGCTGGACTACAAGATATAATACATTATGATATTTGTTCTGCACTAAAATCTGAAGCAATAATAGGAATCCCAAGGTATATTGTGTATATTGTGTATATCAGGATTGTCTTGTGTTAACCATTGAATTTCAGCTATATGCATTGCTGCTCTGCTGTACAGTACACCTGCATTCTATGTATTAATGTACAGTTCACATACTATCTCTGTCATGCATGAATCTCATGCATGTGTGTTTAACTGTTAGTGCAGTCTTGTATAACACTCTACTTCTATTACCAGGTCACAGTTTGTTACCAGGTGAGCTCTAGGCATATATCAGTCAGCCAGTATTCAGCAGTGGCTCAGAAGCTCAGTTTGATAAATGCTAGGTATGATGTACATTTTGTCACACACAGACCAGAATCTGAGTCCAATGACAAGTACTGGTAAATATTATTGAATCACTTATGTATTGTTAACAGATGTTCTTCCCACAGGAAATACAGGTAAATAAATGGCTGCAGTAGCCCTTAGAATGTGTTAATAATTTGTGCGTTCAGATGTAACAGAGTGTTAACAGCATTGCTCAGCAATGTGATAAGACCTCAAGCAATAAAGGCAACAAATACAATACTAATAAAAGTTAATACAATAAATAAAATGTGTAATCTTGGTATGGCTGTATGCCTGGTATGTCTGTCAATGTTTGCTGATAGTCTAACCCCATGCCTGCCAAGGACGGCACAATATTTGTAAAATCTCTGTACTGTGCATGATACATGTCTCTCAAGTGTCACCCTGTCATGGACTGTGATCACTATTGTGTAATCCCTTTGTCACAGATCTATCATGGACATGATTTATGTCAATAGTACAGTCACACTATGTCAGTCCACAGTCCACAGTACACCTTGGTAGTCATATCTGTCCCCCCGGCATGCAATAGGCCTCTGTAGTTGTGTACCTGTAGGTGTTACAGCTTTGCCCATACTGTCCCATGCAGATAGCTTGAGAAGTATGTACGTGCTACAGATGCTATAGGGCAAATGTAAACATAAACGAAGGGCAGACCTGTAGAGTATAAAAGAGTATGGTTGCAAAAAGTATAGCCTATACTGGTATTAATGGACTGTATTATTCTTTCACCCCACCCCTTATCTGCATTCTTAATTTATTATTGCTCTACATTGGTTATGGTTTACTATTAACATATGTTCTTCACAAAACATTCTGTTGGGCTTTGTGTTTTATTATCGTTATGTATTACAATGGTTGCATACTAACATACCTTGCTGAATTACCTATGTTGTTAGCCTTATGACATAACTTTTACTGGCATGCTGTTACTATACTGACTATTATCTCATTTATTGTGTTCCATATAATATGCAATGTTATGTTACTGGGTTATTTGCAACGTTCTGGCATGCTGTTATAACTAACTAAAGTTTATGTTCATTACTAACCTGTACACTTTGAAATACCCCAACACCATAGCTGAGCTGGATAGGCCGGTTCCTGGTGATCTGCCTACCCTACCACAGCCGGCCATGGCAGCGGGTCCCAGCATGTGTGGAACACAAGCCTATGGTGTTCCTTCCACTGGCCCTGCACCACCTACAGGTGGAATGGACTCAGGGGGTAGGGCCCATCCCCCTAGCAGTGGGGTTGGATGGGGGCTCTCACTGAGGAACAGCTACCGGTGATGGTGCACAAGATTGTGCATTGTGGCTATGAGAACCACCTGCTCCAGATTGAGGGCAGACGTGCCAACCTGGAGGGGCTAGCCTCCAGCGCAGCCACCAGCAAGGCAGTGAAGGAGCAGTGTTGACTGCCTATGGGTGAGTGCTTAGTCTCACTGCTGCTGTCTAGGGGAACATGGCTCTCTGATTCCACAACACCCTCCCCGTCTAAGGTGTTTAGCCCCATGTGTCACACACTGCCCCTGTATGATGTTTTGTTTGTCTTGTCTGTCTGCAAATGCAACCTCTTCTACCCAACTTACCTCCCCACAAGTACCTATATCCATTCTCCAGCATTCCACTCACCTTAAAAAATGGTGCTTGTCCCACAAAAAAGTATCTCCCCATACATCATTTTGCACCCACGTCCACTGGACGCAATCAGTTATTACATGAATTACTCAACACAGTTATGTCGCCCTCAGCCCTCTGTCTAGGATGTGAGGCTCCAAATTCCAAATTCTTTACAACCTGCACAGCTGTTGCTGTACAAGAAATGGAGAGCTATGGTCCTCTCCTACACATCCATACCTGCTTTTCAGTATGTTTTTCCCCCTGCTTGCACCCATTTCACCACTTTCCTATCACACCTTTTTTGTTTTCTTTTTTTGTTTAAATTAGTGCAGTTTTAAGCTGAGCTATGTGGCATTGTGCACCGCGCCGCACCATGCAAACTCAGTTAAAACTGCTGAAAAGTGCCTTAATCACCTTCTGTGTTTCTGACACTGTAAGGCACATCTGAACGATAATCATCTCTGCCACATCTCGAACCCAGGCCCCTGTCAACTACAGCATAGTGCAGTAGCTCACTAGGTCACTCAGCTGTGAAGTAAAACAGGTGTTTTCATAAACATATCCAGATTGCCAATGACATACTGCTTGTACATATAATGGGAAAATTGGCAGTGTACTTGGGACTATGATGCAGACACCACACCAGTACACAGCTAAAAAATAATGATGCATGTACGTGAGGCCTGGGATAGCAGGTATAGCTGTCAACTGCACAGATTGTTGCAGAATGTCCACAATTGTGCCACCTACTTTTGGCACGGTTGTCACAAAACCTTTTCTGTGTGCTGAAGTACTGGCAAGTCGGTACAGATTGAAGTTAGAAAATAATGACAGACAGTTCAGTGTAATATGTCATGTCTATCTGAACACACATGCTAATTTGAATCTTGTGTAACAGACTTTATGCATGCACATATATCTTGCAAATACACCTGCTGCAGTATTGACTCAGTAACTCAGTCTGTTAAATTCCTAGCATGCTGTACATTTTGCCACACACAGTCCTGGGTTTGAATCCAGTGTGTTGTACTTCAATGACATGCTTGTGAATATAACAAATAATGACTGAGTCCTGCAGTTTTAAGCAAAACAGATTGCTGCTACTGCATTCACTACTACCCATGTTAGCACATCAAAGGCCTGTAGGTAGGGGCACACTGCACAAATATGTATTAGCTACCTATATGTCACCTACTACTCTCTGATTGGCACTGTTACATAACATATGCATGTTAAGTACATGCCTCACCTGGACTGTTATGGATACCCTCACCCTGGCTCTGCTGTAATGACAGAGCTGACACTGCTCCCTCACTGACGCATACAGCTCGATGTCCTCCAATGTGTTCACACTCCCAAGTATGACTCTTGGGCAAAAAGCAGAAGCTGCAGCCTGCAACATATGCAGCAGTATGTTCAGCTACTTGCTACAGACCTACCATACCTCACCATCCATACATAAAGGGGTAGGGGGCAAAGGTCAAGTGACAGGGACATGTATCACAGTCTGCCCCGACAATCATACACAGCTGATAGACCAGCAGATACTGCAACAGCATGCATATTCTGATGCGTATGACATATGACACTTAAGTGTCTTCCCCCTTAATGACCTCAACCCACATTGTATAACACATAACTGACACATAATCAGAAAGTCATTTCACAATGGCCAAACATAGCATGCAAAACTGTGGACATACCACATAAATCCCAACAGTGGACAGTAGTTTCACATATCCTCTGCGATGCTGTTGTCTCCAAACTTCAGTAATGTCCATCTCAAAGACCAGGAAAGGGGCTAAGGCCTACATGAAGGCCTTAAATATAGCACCGTTCTGCCATGTCAATGGCTAATGAAAGTGCAACCCAGCTGTACTGGATGCAATCAGCAAGTGTGAGCCATGGAATGGTGCACAGGCAATCACCTGCTATTGAGCATTACCTACAAAAGGCAAGCAGCTGCCTATGGTAAACAGGTCTGTAACTTGGTTTACCAAGACAGACTGTGGTTTTGGAAGCATTTTTCTTCAGCATTTCTGCACAAAAAGGATTACAGCAGTCTACCAGGTATGTAATACAAATCCCCATTTAATGGGATGCAGATGGGAATATGCAGTTATGGGGAATAGGGATTACAACAGTAGGCCTGCAGTACATCTCTGGCAATGACATTGGTGATAGTCTGCTGTCCAACAGCTACAGGCACGCCTTTCAACTCTGCTTGCTGTGACATAGGTCACAGCTCTGGCCCCCTCACTCCTTCCTACAATGGTTGGCTCCTGTATGAATGCTACTGGATTGTGTGTTAGACAATAGTGACAGTAAGTAATGGTGGATACAGCTGGCATATCACATGATGTATTGCCATTCAGCTCCTCTCAGTCTGTGAATTATCAGACAGGAATACTTCAGGCATTGTACAGGTATCCCTGACTGTCCCTGATGTACTCTGGCTAGGTCACTATTTGTCAACATTCATATTTCATCACTTGAGATCTATGGCTAGCATACTTGGAAACCCCGTACAGCAGGACTTCAGATCACAGCCATTAATAGTGGGGGGATACAGGCCCAACCTCAGCAACAGAGTGTACATATTGATCACACATAGTAAGGGTATGAATACAGTAACAGTTATTACTGTAGCATAACTGCTTTCTGAGGGTTCTGGCAAGGAACAGCCAGATTACCCACAGTCTAAGAACAACCATCAATTACTGTCCAACCATTTTCCAAACATCCACATGTGTCTGGCAAAGGGACCATATATATCAGGTACATGTACACATTCCACAAATAGCTGTGTACTGGACAACTAGGACACCTACAGGGAAGATACCCTACAGCACATTTGCATTACTGTCTGTCATTGTGGCTCACAGATGTTGCTGGACTGTCCCCATATACTTGTAAAAACACACCTATTTGTTGAACAGTGACTGCCTGACATGGTACTGGCATGTTGCCCATAGGGGACACACTACAATAGAAGGCATTGATGGGAATGGAGACATAGAACACACTCCATCATGGCACACAGGGACATAACCGGTATTGCTATTATGTTGCTGATAGCCACATACTAACTGTGTTGATATACAGCGGGGTATGACATGTGAGGTGGCAGTAAATTTTGCAGGCCAGTTTGGATGTGTAGGGTCTGTACATAGAGGAGAGCAACATATGTGGCCCTGTAATGTGTTCCCCTATTCCTGTCTTTCAAAAAGTATGTATAGATGGAGGCACCCACCATTTTCAGCTGTGGAAAATGATGTCATCCTGGATGACCTCAGACTGCAGCACAACATTCTGCTGTCCAGGAGTTGACAGAATCATGAGCAATGTGCAGCACTGTGGGCTGACCTCATCACAGCAGTCAACCACTTAGGGCTACAGGACAGAAGCTACAAGCAGGTCCGACACAGGGCTACTGTGGCCAGGGACCATGCTGCCACTGGTGGAGGAGCTGCAGCAGTAGAAGCACAGAGGAATTCCTGGTGAACCTGGGAGCAATCACCAGCTCCCAAGCATCCATCACCCCATACATCATGGAGGTGTATGCCACAGCATCCACAGCAGAGGAGTGTCCAGGTAAGCCTCCTGTGTTCATCACTGTAATACTGTATCAGTAATTGTGGCAGCCTCTGCATACCAGTACACAGATGTCAGTTCAATCTGCATTGTGTGGGGGTTATTTGTAACACACACTTGTGCACACATACTCAGAATGTCAGCAATGTAGGCAGTATCACAGTACCTACTGTACATGTTGATATATGCACATATTATCCTGTAACAATGCCACATTTGGAATTCCTGACAATACCCCTCTCTCACATTTCCAGAGGTATATCAGGTGTGGCCAGAGTCCAATGTCCTGTGCCCGGTGAGTGTGATACTGTTTTCGTATGGCTCATATATATCCTAATAATGTTAAAGGCTGCCATTTTGCTGTAGACACAACTGATATGCTTAGCCAGAGTACACTACTTGTATGTTCATTTTTGTAGGGGTTAACTAACGTGCATTGAATTGGTAATCACAGTAGTGTATGTGCAGGGGCTGTTATATATTTGCACTTATTTTTGTGAAGGTCTATGCAGTCTGCTATACAGGGGGCAATAGTATGCTCAAGATGTGTGCACTGTGTTTTACACTGACATATCGCTTAACTCACAGCTGTATAGTAGTGACAACATTAACCGGATGTAGCTGCAGTGCATGTGGTGTAATTAGCCTGTCATGTCTGCTTATGTTGTAGTCTGCTTGTGTGTTGTGCATGGGATCAGAAATAAGATATGGTATGTATAATGCAGTTGTGGCACCTTACCTGTATGTGTGTGTGTGCGTGTGGATCACCATACATAATAGTCAGGTAGTAATGTACTTATTTTGTTTTCCTCCTCACAGGTGACCATGGTGGTTGTAGTCTGTCCCCCTCACAACCCATTGGACTCTGATGATGATGGTGGCCATAGTGAGGCATAGGTGGGGTTGTCCGGGGCTGAATCTGTCCCCTGGGTTGACATCCCACATCTTCCCCCATTGCTCTGCACACAGTCAGTATGCCCACACATACCCAGTCCCCTGCGGCCACAGATATCGGACAGTCAGAGTGTGGAAGCATCAAACAGGAGAGTGTGGCAACAATGGCATTAATGAGTGTAGACACTAGCCTTAGCCAGAGAGCTGGCAAGGATTGACAGGGGTTCTCAAAGGAGTACTGCTGCCCATCCACTACCTGCCACAGGTGTCACATCACGAGTCACTTGCATGTTTCAGTCCATCATGGAGGCAAAGGCACATTCCAAATGCAACATCAGTTGGAGTCTCAGGATCATAGATGCATCACTGTCTGACATCTGGGACTCCCTCCACCACATTGGTGACGTCATTCATCGTTTCACTGATGTAGTGGACAAACAGTGAGGTAAGACATTGTCAGTCCTGGACCGCACATTGTCTGTGCTAGGACATGTGGTAGGAATATGGCATCAGACATGTGGCTGTAGGTCAGCAACAACATCCAATGAGAGTCCACGTGGCCATGCACACTCACACTCCCATAGTGGCAGTACCTCCATCACTACAGTAGGGAGGGTAATGTCCACACCATGACATGACAGGCCATGGGTATGTGGTCCTGGGTGATCCCATGAGGGACAAGGGCCCAGCAGACACCAGTCACCATCAGAAATTAGTACCGCATCTGGCTCTGAGCATAGTGGGGCCAGTGCCACTCCTGGCAGAGCCAGTTCCCATGTTCATGTCCAGAGACAGTAAACTGTCCATTCTGCCATGATGGTCCACAGCTGTCCAACATACTTACATGTAGGGCTAGCACATGGCTTGACTATGTATGTGTATACACTCATATAGAACTGTCACATGCAAGTCACCAACAGACACACATGGCACCTCTCCATGCCCAGCTGACCAGCACCTCTTCCTGACTGCCACACATGATGCCAACTCTTTGGCACAGCCTAGGCCTCTGGCACCCCCACACCACACTCTGTGCATGTGATGATACCTGTGCCACATCCCTGCCATACATACCATTTTTGCAGGGACATGCAAATATGTGTCTGATGCACAGGGTAACTATAGTACATTACATAACATTGTTTAGTGTGATTGTATTATGCCATGGCAGGTGCTGTATGCTGGCATGTGTCATGAGTACACATCAAAGTGTTTGTATATTTGGTGCATGACGTTAGATTGGCAGTGATGTTGCAGACTGACATGTGTATCTCAGAAGTTTGTATGTTTCTGTTGTGGGGTCTGAGTGGTTATGCTGTGAACACTTAGTGCCAATACAGTGGCTCAGGGAAGCATGGTAGCAAAGCAGAAATATAACATCAGCAAAGTACAGCTGTATCTGTGCATGGTTACCTGGATGCTTATGTGTAGAACAGTGTGTCAGGGGCAATGGGGGTGGACAGCATAATCCTGCATGCATACCCCATGACAAGGTATGCTACCCTTGATACGTGTCACCTGGGTGTTCCATACCTACAAATGTAGGTGGTGGCAGATAGCATTTATGCTTAGGTAGACGTGGGCAATTTAAGGGCAGCAGCTACTCACAGGGCCTTAAAATGTATAACCATTGTACACATATACCCAAGACAGACATACTGCTGCAAGGGGGTATAGTTACACACACTCACAGAGTTGCTCTTTTTAAGATTAGAACCCCTACCTATCTAGGTAGCATATACTATAATACTACATACTTATCGCATGTGCCACAGAGCTTATGTGGTTTGGGAGCATTTTGCACTGCTGTTAAGGTGGATGACATCAGTAGGCCCTGTAAAGGAGGCCAATGGAGGGGTTGACAGGGCCTCAAAATGTATAACTATTGTATACAGAGAGGTGAAACATACACAATGCTGCAAGGGGTATAGTTACACACATACTATAGTATATGTGACCAACCAGTCGCCACTTCACTTATCCGTACCTTGATCAAAAAATTAAACCCACTACACTTTCTGCTGATCAGCTCCCTGCCGAGTACCTGCAAAAATCAGGTGATGCTATTGCTTACCCTGTCTCAATACTAATCAATCGAACCATAGTAGAAGCTAAAATTCCCACCATCTGGAAAATATCCTATGTAATCCCACTTCACAAAGGAGGCAGCTCTACTGAATTCTCCAATTATAGGCCAATAGCTATACTCTCTCCACTTGCAAAGATTATGGAAAAATGTATTCATAGACAACTCATGCACCACCTAATCCAAAATCGCCTTATGGCAGGCACTCAGCATAGCTTCCGTCCTCATCACAGCACTACTTCAGCCCTCCTAGCCTTTACCAACACCATAAACCATAATCACAACAATAATTATATATCCTCAGCCCTCTTTTTGGATCTTTCCAAGGCATTCGATATGGTTAATCACCAACTTTTAATCCACACCCTGCAAACATTCTGTCTAGATACTGGAGCCCTCCAATGGTTTCAATCCTACCTGAATGGTCAACAGCAGGCTGTCCTCTGGCAGAACAAACTCTCTAACCTTCTACCTAACACCCTTGGAGTACCACAAGGCTCTATACTAGGGCCCTTGCTGTTCTCCATCTTCATTAACGACCTTTATACTGTCATCCCAAAAGTCAGCTGTATCCAATATGCTGATGACTCTACTCTGATTTGCTCAGCCACATCTCCAGTAGAGTTATGGTCAGCTACCCAGACCACCTTTAATACAATAGAAAACTGGCTTTCTGAACATCATCTGATCCTAAATCCACAAAAAACTAAAATGCTGTTATTTTCACCAACACGTATGTCTACCACTTTCACCTTTACCTTAAAATCAAATGATGGCACAATAATCTCCCCTGACCCATCTACAAAACTATTAGGTGTCATCATAGACAATAATCTAAAATTTGACCTACATGTTAACCAAACTATCAAAACCATCAATAAAAAACTAGGGTCACTTTACAGAATAAAAGCCTTCCTAACCCCTCCAGCTAAAATTGCCATAGCTCGCTCTCACCTTCTTTCAACTCTTCTGTATGCATCCCCTCTACTGTCGAATTTAAACAAGACTGTCCTTAACAAACTCTCAATTTGTTACAACCACATTGCTAGGTTTGACACTGGGCTACCTTTTAGGACACATCATTGCATCAATCTAAATCAGCTTGGGTGGCTTGAACTACCCAGCCTAATCCAGTATGACCAACTGATTATGGCCTATAAAATCCTCTATAATCCGGACAATACTCCTGCACTTAAAAATATTATCACCCCCTATAACAATCCTAGACCGCTTCGATCCTCTAACAAACTACTAATTCAGACTAGCAAAATTAATAACACAGCCAGTGATTCTCTCTTTGCAAACTCTGTAAGTAGATCCTGGAACTCTGTTCCAGCTGATATTACTTTACTTTCCACCTTAGGTCAATTTAAAACTAGACTCAAACAACATTTGTCACTTAACTGGCTATGTCAGTGTATCAAGCCTGGATAACTCTCTCTAGAATGTGTAAAAATCTGTTAACCAGTTTACTGTGTAATTTAATTTAATCCTGACTTGTGATTAGGATTAACTGTAATCTGTGGAACTTGTTTAACTTGCTTACTTATGTAATCTCTGTAAATAGTCTGTTTGTAATATGTAATGTTGGTATTATGTAATGCTGTATCTGCTTACCCTTGGAGCTTTTCTCCCCGGGCCTCCGCTGAAAATGGACATGCATCCAGTCGGACTATCCCGGTCAACAAATGTAAAATAAAAAATAAATAAAACATACACAGACTCCCAGAATTGCCTTTTTGGAGATTAGAACCCCTACCTATCTAGTAGTATATATTATAGTACTGCATACTTATCACTTGTGGCATGGAGCTTATGTGTTTTGGAAGTGTTTGCCACTGCTGTTAAGGTGGATGACATCATCAGGCCCTGTAAAGGAGGCCAATGAGGAAGTTGACAGGGACTCAAAATTTATAACCATTACACAGATAGGTAAGACAGACACACTGGTGCAAGGGGTATAGTTACACACACTCACAGAGCTGCCCTTTTTGGGGTTAGAACCCCTACCAATCTAGGTAGTATATACTAGAGTACTGCATATTTATCATCTGCACCACGGAGATTATGTGCTTTGGGAGTGTTCACCACTGCTGTTAAGGTGGATGACTTCAGCAGGCGGCCCTGTAAAAGTGGTCAATGGGGAGGTTGACAGGGGCTCAAAATGTATAACCATTATACAGATAGGCGAGACAGATACACTGGTGCAAGGGGATATAGTTGCACACACTCACAGAGTTACCCTTTTTGGGATTAGAACACCTATCTATCTAGTAGTATATACTATAATACTGCATATTTATCACATGCACCACAGAGCTTATGTGCTTTTGGAGTGTTTGCCACTGCTGTTAAGGTGGATTACATCAGCAGGCTCTTTAAAGGAGGCCAGTGGGGGGTTGACAGGACCTCAAAATTTATAACCATTGCACACAGATAGGTGAGACAAACACACTGCAGCAAAGGGGTATCATTATACTCACTTGCCCTTTTTGAGATTAGAACCCATACCTATCTAATAGTATATACTATAGTACAACATACTTAATGCATGTGCCATGGAGTTTATGTGTTTTGGAAGTGTTTGTCACTGCTGTTAAGGTGGTTGACGGCCAATGGGCAGTTGACAGGGCCTCAAAATGTGTAACCATTGCACACCGACACACTGCTGCAAGGGGGTATAGTTATGCACACTCACAAACACAGAGTTGCCTTTTTTGAGATTAGAACTTTTACCTATCTAGTAGTATATACTATAGCACTGTACACTTATCGCATGTGCCATGGCACTTATGTGCTTTGAGAGTGTTTGCCACTGCTGTTAAGGTGGATGACATCAGCAGGCCCTGTAAAGAAAGCCAATGGGGGAGTTGACAGGGCCTCAAAATGTATAACCATTGCACACAGGTGAGACAGAAACACTGCTGCAAGGGGGATAGTTACACACACACACACACACACACACACACACACACACACACACACACACACACACACACACACTCACAGCGCTACCCTTTTTTGTGAGTAGAACCCCTACCTATCTAGGAGTATATGCTATAGCACTGCATACTTATTGCATGTACCACAGAGCTTATGTGTTTTGGGAGTGTTTGCCACTGCTGTTAAGGTGGATGACATCAGTAGCTGTTGACAGGGAGGCCACTATTGTGGAGGACACTAGTCACAGGGCCATAAAGTGACTGACCATTGCACAGACATAGGCCTGATAGGCATGTCTGTACTGCTGTATGGGAAATATGTACACACATACACACATATACACACACAGACACACACACACACACACACACACACACACACACACACACACACACACACACACACACACACACACACACACTGGCTGATGTGAGATTAAAGCCACTACCTACCTAGTATTACACACTACAGCTCATAGTACTAGTTGTAATGACTAAAAGTTACATTTGGTGTACAACTGGCTACAGCACTACATCACTCTACATCTTTATGTGGCCATGCATATATACAGTGGATATAACAAGTGCACACACCCCTGTTAAAATGCCAGGTTTTTGAGATATAAAAAATAGACCACAATAAATCATTTCAAACCTTTTCCCACCTTTAATGTGACCTATAACCTATACAATTCAATTGAAAAATAAGCAAATCTGGTAGGGGAAAAATATAAAAAATAAACAACGTGCAATAAGCTGGTTGCATAAATGTGAACATCCTTAAACTAATACTTTGTTGCAGCACCTTTTAATTTAATTACAACATTCAGTCTTCTTGGGTAGGAGTCTATCAGCATGGCATATCTTGACTTGACAATACTTGCCCACTCTTCCTTGCAAAAGTGCTCCAAATATGTCATATTTTGAGGGCATCTCTTGTGCACAGCCCTCTTTAGGTCACCCCACAGATTTTCTAATGGATTTAGGTCTGGGCTCTGGCTGGGCCATTCCAAAACTTTAATTTTCTTCTGGTAAAGCCTTTCTTTTGTTGATTTGGATGTATGCTTAAGGGCATTGTCATGTTGAAAGATGAAATCCCCCTTCATCTTCAGCTTTCTAGCAGATACCTGAATGTTTTGGGCCAAAAGTGACTGGTATTTGGAACTGTTCATATTTCCCTTTACCTTGACTAAAGCCGCAGTGCCAGCTGAAGAAAAGCAACCCAAAGCATGATGCTGCCTTCACCATACTTCACTGTGGGGATGGTGTTCTTTTGGTGATGTGAAGTGTTGTTTTTGTGCCAAATAAACCTTTTGGAATTGTGGCCAAAAAGTTTAACCTTGGTCTCATCAGACCATAACACATTTTCCTACATGCATTTGGGAGACTTGATGTATTGTTTTGCAAATTTTAGCAGGGCCTGGATGTTTTTCTGTGTAAGAAAAGGCTTCCATCTTGCAACCCTACCCCAGAGGCCAGACACATGAAGAATATGGGAAGTTGTTGTCACATGTAGTACACAACCATTACTTGCCAGAATTTCCTGCAGCTCCTTCAGTATTGCTGTAGGTCTCTTGGTGGCCTCCCTGACCAGTTTTCATCTTGTCTTTTCATCAATTTTGGAGGGACATCCAGTTCTTTGCAACATCACTGTTGTCACATATTTTCTCTACTTTTTGCTGACTGTCTTCACTGTGTTCCATAGTATATCCGATGCTGTGGAAAATTTTTTGTACCCTTCTCCTGACTGATACCTTTCAACAATGAGATCCCATTGATGCTTTGTAAGCTGTCTGCAATCCATGCTGTAGCAGGCAACTGGGTAAATGTCAGGAAAATCCTACTAGGACAGCTGAACTTTATTTGGGGTTAATCAGAGTCTCTTTAGTTGATGGCAGGTGTGTACCCAAGAAGACTGAATGCTGTAATTAAATCAAAAGGTGCTTCAACATAGTATTAGTTTAAGGGTGTACACACATGCAACCAGCTTATTGTACTTTTTTTATTTTTTATATTTTTTCCCCTGAAAGATTTGTTTGTTTTTTCAACTGAATTGTACAGGTTATTTGTCACATTAAAGGTGGGAAAAGTTTTGAAATGATTTATTGTGGTCTCATTTTTATATCACAAAAACCTGGCATATATACTGTAAATCTGTTATCTCTATATCTATCTATATATTTATATATATATGGATACATATATGTATGTGCCACAGGCTGATAGATAAGGGTAATCATGTCTGAGGGGGATAGGAAGAGACACTTACATAGCTGTCTGTATGCACAGAGATATATTCAGATCTCAGTTCTTTAGGCAGATGAGGCATCAAACATTGACTGAAATTAGCCAAGTATAGGAGCATGCCCAGTATGACCATCAGTACTTCCAAGGTGACTCCAGGCCAGACCTACCTGTACTCCAGTCCAAGATTTTGTGTGCTAAAGCCAATTGGCTGCTGCACCTGATTCAACAGTTCAACACCTCCCTGATATTATGTTCAAGAGAGCTGTGAGCTGCACATAATATCTGAGTCATACCTAGGGTGTATACAGATTGTAATACATGGTACGGCATTATGTATCATATGTCTGGTGCATTTTACATACTGCTGGCCCTCTCTTCAGGGGTGCAAGGTAAATAAATATGCTCACTGGCATGTGTTTGCATGGCAGCCAGTAACTGGTGCAGTACACTGGATGCAGATGCCTGTGAGACTCCCATCATGTCCCCAGCTGGTCTTTGAAAAGTACCTGTAGCTAGTATTCTAACAGCTACACATACCTTTGTTTCCACTGGGATGGATTCCCCTCTGTTGGCTCTGAGTCCGAGTTGAGGGCGGCAGAGCTTGGTGAGTTCTTGTAGTATGTTCCTGTCCACCCTGTAGCACTCTACAATCTTCAGCTCATGTAGCCCCTGGAAGATTACCCTGGGCCTGAACACTCTTCTCCTTCTCAGTCTAGGCCTATTGTCAGCAGCAGCATCAGCACTGACCTCAGCCTCTAGCACATACAGATGTAGCAGAGCAGCAGCAGCCCTTAGCATTCTGTCAGTTAAAATTCCCAAGTATGTACTCCAATGGTGCATAGTATGTGGGAAAAATCAGATTGTAGGGTGTATGCATGGTTTATAGTGGTGTGCTGCAGATGTAGCCTGTGTGATTGGCTAACTATGATGCATTCCACCTACCAGGTATACCATTGAGGAGGTTTGAATGATCCAGTGTCAGTGGAACAGGGCTTATCAGTCATTTATACATGATTGGCTTTTCCAGGCTATGCTCAGCATAGATTAAACCAGCTAAAACATGCACCCCATAGCTAAACAAAGCTTAGTAGCACTGGACACACCCCTTGCTTAGCTGAGCTGAGTGGCACGCAAATTGGTGTCGCTGAGCTCCAATCAATTTAAATATGTAGTGACATCCCCCCTTTTCATGTCAGCTAGCTATTCTGCAGACACCAACACGGTTCTGGGGCTACACCGGTTTTTATCTGCGAAAACAGTGGCCCATTTTTGCTATTCATTAACCCCAGCTCATTTGCATATTAATCCTTGCACAAAACCTGGATACTTCACTATTCCACTGCCTGCCTCCTTAGCAGCCACTAACATTGTGTATCCTCCATGCAATGCCCTATAATGTGTTATTCTCACATATATATTTTTACTTTCTAAACTTTTAAATTTTTTTTTGCATAACTGCATGTTTGCACACGGCTGGGTGCTACACAGATGTGATATGGGTAAAAATAAGTAAAAAATATGATTAATATAAATATTGATTAGTATGCCTTTACTGAAAAATAAAACAAAAAAGGAAAAATTCTATGGGATAGAAAGTTTAAAAACCTAGGTTCAATCATGAGGGCTGCTTTGATGTGAGGATATAAATATGGCATAACTAAAAAGCAGTGTTATGTACTGAAAAGTCTGATCTTTTTCAGTTGAAATATGCATTTTTATTGCTTTGGTAATTTAGAAAGAACATGGTAATATTTAAAATATATACATGTATTTGTTTAATGGATTTTTTCCAGACCAAAAAAAATGTGCTTTGTGTTTATTCTTATTTTCTTTTTATCAGTGACAGAAAACATTCCATTATTTCATAAACAAATTTAATAACCTTGCTAAGAAAGGAGCAAAACAACAACTTATCACAGTAATGGTGTGTTGTCCGCAAGTCATCATCGGTAGGGGTGCAGGTGCACACTCCCAGTTTAAGGGAGTGCTGCTGTTCCTGCCTGCAGAATCCATCTGCAGGCACGCCAAAGCAAGAAGATGGAGCCAGGTGGCAGTGAACACAGAGATGGGAGGCTGTAGGTTATGGTAACGGCTTATAAGCTGTATGGTGTCTGTTTAGTCATCCATTACATTGCTATAAATAAATAAATAAATAAATGAAAAAGAAGACTGTTCCATGAGTCACTTAGGACAGCTAGGGTGATAGTTTTAAATTAATATATGAAAGGGGGATTTGGGGTGGTTGAGTTATGATCAGCACTTCAGAAAGTTGAAAGCCCTCGATATTTCCCTCAGGTGGGAGTCAAGGCACCCTGACATATGGCTCAGTGCCATGATGCCCAAGGAGATGCCTATGAGTATTGAGGAAGGGACTGTTAATGCAAAAGATACAGGTTTTTGTTGGGCATTCAATCAAGCCAAATTTGTCTGGCCTGCTTGCAAATATAACCACTTGTGTTCAGGATGTGGGAAGGGTCATCCTGCTTCCAGGTGTTGGGGCTTGTTGTCTAGGGACAGATTGACATTTTCTATATCTCAGACAGACAGAGAGTTTGTTAAGGGTGCAACACTTCCTTTTGTGACAAGCTACCTTTTTGTGTGCATGGGGCGGGGCGCGGCTTTGATAGGGGATCCAAACGTGTCATACCAGGCTTTTGCCCCCATTTGTCTAGATATGTTATCCTGTTTACTTTCAGATTACCTGGATCAAAAGATAACAGCCACCATTACTAAAAGCTTTTCCAAAGGGTTCCATATCCACTACACAGCTCAGTTAGATTACAAGTTAGTTAAAATGTTGTTGTCTATCCAAGGAGACAAACACAATGCTGCTAGGTAAATAGAGAAACAGCAAAGAGCTGGCAGGATAATTGGCCCCTTTTTCTCCCCTCCACATTTTTTATTTAAAATTTCCCTTATCAGCCTGGTTCCCAAGAAACAGGAGAGTGACTTCAGGTTGATTTATCACTTGTCTCACCCAGCTGGGGGTTCAGTCAATGATTTTATTGACACCAAACTGACCAAAGTATACTACTCTTCTTTGGACCAGGTGGCGGATGTCATCATAGGGTAGACTGACCCTTGGCTCTGTAAGATGGATATCCAATCTGCTTCCCATATTCTTCCCATGAGACAAGAAGATTGGCCTTATTTAGGCTTCTAGTTCAGTGGGAAAATATTTTTTGACACTGCAATGCCAGTGGGGTGTGCTGTGGCTTCTGCAACATTCAAACTATTTAGCACAACTTTACATTAGTGCTGTCAAAAATGGACCCCCTGCCAGTCAGCAGTACACTACCTAGATGATTTTTTGATAGTGGGGAGGATCAGGATGGTGCTGTAAAAGGGATGTCCATTTTCAAGTAGCTTTGCACCAAGTTGGCAGTACCCTTGGTCAACAAGTCAGAAGGACCAAGTCGAGTCCTGACATTTTTGAATTTAGAAATCAAAACCAGTGATAACTCCTTCAAGCCTTCTCCTCCCAAACTTCACATTCTTGGGCCAGTAACACTAGGAAAGCTTATTCCTCATCCCTCCAGGTTTTCAAGTCATTCTACAGGTCCTTGATCTCTGGTCCCAGGCCATTGGGAGTACAGTTTTTGCTGCAATATTTAGTGGCTAGGTCCACTGTGGGGGATTCACATAAAACTCTGAGTATACTTTACTGCTCTGGGATGGTTGGAGCATTTGTTGTGCCTTCAGGCTGTGTCAAGACATTCGCTTATGTGGAGGATACTTAAAGGCCTAGAGAACATGCAAGGACCTTCTCAAGATTCCAGAAAACCTACTGGGAGACAACTGCTTCCCCTTGTTATTCAAGGTCTTTGCAGGACCATAGGTGAATTTCACTTGTTTGTCGCTATAGCCACTTTGTTCACTTCTTTGTATGTGGGTGCTTTCTGTGCCAATGAACTTCTCCTTTACCTTTGTTGGGAGGATCTTGCCATCCATAGGGAGTTTGTTATGATTTGTTTAAAGAAGTCCAAGACTGATCATGTTGGTAAAGGACAGCAGGTGCACTTGGACAAGACCAGTGGGCTAGTCACTTGCCCTGTGCATTAGGTCAGTTTGCTATTTAATATTACCCCTTTAGAGAAAAGGTCAGGCTTGGTTTTTGTGTGGGCCTTGGGCAGGCCTTTTCACCTATCAGAGATTAACACATTTCTTACGCAGGCCTTCGCATAGAAAGAAATTCACCCACAAGGTTATGCCTCCCATTCCTTTTGGACCGGTCATACCTCAGACTTGGCCATGGAAAGGCACTCTGTTCAGGTCATTCAAAGAATGGGAAGGTGGGTCTTTGATGCTTTTTGTAACATATATCAGGTATTAATTTTTATTTCTGTTGCAGGGAAGGAGGTGATTTGGCTTTTGGGCCAATCTTTTATTCAGAGAGACTCCATCTGAGCCTTGGCCCTCCCAGCTGGTCATGCAAGTTCTTTGATACTAACAGGTGGACAGTTCATTTTTTTGATTTCCCTGGTCTTAGTTGGGTTCAATTTTGGGAAATCTGGTGTAACGTTACCATGGAAAATGCCTCACCCAGCAGTGTGATAATTCACTTCAGGGGACATGATCTGGGTCATGCCCCTAAGAAGATACTGTTGGCCAGAATCTTATCTGATATGGACCACTTGCAGCAGCCATATCCAACTGTAGTTTTCTTCTGGTCTGCCATCATCACTAGACTGTACTGGAAGGGCGCTAGAGGTCCTATTGCCATTGAGAGAGCCAGGTGTTCTATTAACCACAGAGTCAAGCAGACTGCTAGCCAAATTTGTTTCCAGGTGATTGAGCACAGTGATATTGACAGACTGGAGCCTAATTTCTATAATTTGGACAATGTTCATTTGAATAACATGGATTTCGATTTGTTTAATTGGGATATGGTTGTTGCTATTCAAAAATATTTCAAAGTTTAACTTGTTTTCTTTCATAACTCAGAATTTATTTTTGAGGCCGTTGGTTTGGGGGGAGCAGCATAGCATGCCGGGTTGGTGGTGGCCTTATGGCTTCACCCCCCCCCCCCCCGTGTTCCTTCTGTTCTTGTTCAGCAGCCTTGGTTTTCCCCAAGTAGGATCCAGATTTGTCTGATGGCCACATCAAGGGGTATGACTTGTAAGTATAATTTAAATGGGTTTGCCACTAGAATACACACCCGGTTTTCTCTGAAGTGGTAGCTGGAACTGGTGAGTGTACGCCAAAGTGCTTGAGGTGATGGTTTGATGGTATTAGTTGATATGTTGCATATGAATAATTTATGGCATCACTATTGGCTGTCCTTGACTGTCAAATAATAAAAGGTTGCAAAGTCAATCTGGTGTGTTTTGTGACTCAGTTTAGTGGACAACATGTTTTTAACTATCAAGAGAAATATTTGGAAAAACATACTCTGATGTGACTTATTTTGTACTATACATCAAGGTTAAATTCCCTGTAAACTATTGTCTGAATCAAATAAAGTGCATGTTTTTAGCTGTTATTTAACTGAACTGTAACTAAAGAGAAATATATATATATTTATATTCTTTTCAGGTGTGTGTGTGTGTGTGTGTGTGTGTGTGTGTGTGTGTGTGTGTGTGTGTGTGTGTGTATATATATATATACACACATACACACACACACACTATTCACTTCAAAGCAAAGCGCGTATTCTGCCTAAATTTTCATTTAAATGACCTTTGACTTCTGTAAGTTTTACATGCGATAGTTATCGTTCCTCTGTCATTTTGCATATATATTATCACTGTTGGAACATTATGTATTCCTATTATGATTATGTCAGGTTTCCAAAAGTTGATAAAATAACATATACCTACTCTCAGACACAAACTCATAATCTTCTTAAGGTATACACTTTTTTAACATGTATTTCAAAGCTAGGTCATGCATTTTAAATTATTTATTCTGTAATAATAATTATTCTGCACTTTAGGTATCTGATATTGCAATGTTTAACAGGAATTTTACAAAAAACGCCATCCATCTTTAGTCTGTACCAAAAAAAAAGGTAAAAAACAGCTTCCAGAATCATCTACCAGAAATTATGAATAATTACAAGAAATTAATTTAGTAACAGCAGCCTTAGTGTCTAATGGATAGATAAAAAAATACAAACATGCTCTCAAAACCTTATAAAAATGGTCTGTTTCAGAAGTCCAGTAGTGTCCATCCAAGGAGGCAGATGGAATCTATGTTTCTCTCCCTGGCATTTGACACTGCCTTTTAAAAGGAAAACATAAATGTATGCTTTTCTGCATTGATAACTGACTGCTTTGTGATTTTGTTTTTTCAACAGGTGTTGGTGGAAAAGTGCCAACCCAGGTAAAGCCAGATCCCTTACAGTGAAAAGAGTAAAAGAACAACATATAAGGAGATACTGAATTTGAAAAGACAGTACAATATAAAATGAAAATGACAAAGAGTGAGCAATTAAACAATGGTATTGCAGATGATCAGTGAAGGGAAATATGTCGTAACACCAGATATGCAACCAAATTGAGGAAATTCAGAAGTTTGCATGAATATGTTTGCACAGATATTTCTGTATACCTACAAGATTTAAAAAATCCTGCAGTGCAAACTAGAGCATATATAAGATATTTTATGGTTCAGAAAGAGGTTCTTGGGAGCATATATTTTGGGATTGTAGGCACTTGCTTCAGTGCAGAAATGAGCTCAATAATATGTTAAGTCTTATACCTGAATTTACAGCCATTATAGAACTGTTTTTGCTGTGTTGGTGTAAAATAATGCATACTAAAGAGGTAAAAACATTGTTATCTTTGCTGTTGATAGTGGCTAAGAAAGTGGAAAATGGAAAACCAAAGACATGCAACCAATGAGAAAGAGAGAGAGATGAAAAGATGGAATGGAGAACTATTAGAGTACAGAAACAGAAGTCTATAGTAACAGAAATGGGCTGTATGGGACTCTATAATTGAAATCAAGCTTGAAGAGGACAAAAATGCAGAACCTAGGATGTTGATCTATATCATATCATCGAACGTTACTATTTAGCAAATGCTTATTAGTCAAACATTAATAACCGAAAACACCAAATAGCGAACATTCATTTAAGCATAAAGTTTTGCTGGGAAAACAGCCAGTCAGTCATCATTGGGGATTTGCCCTCTTCCCCACTGTAGTGCAATCTTGGAGTTGGTATATTTAGTTAGGGGGTGTGGGGGGCACAGCCCCCACATTGTGGGGTGTGGGGGGATTAGCCCCCCACTATGATGGGTTTTGTTTGGTGATAATTTTTTTGTGGTTTACTGGGTTGGCCAACTGTTTTTTAACCCAGTGAAACATTTCGCTTAAACAATTGTTCGCTATTTAGTGTTTTCGCTTATTAGTGTTTGACTAATAAGCATTTGCTAAAGAGTATGTTCGATGATGTGATATAAACCCTCTGAAGTACAAGGTGTGGACTCACTGGTCCAATTGTTAAGATTTGTACTGTGGTGAAAATACAATATAGACTGGTTAATTGCTGATCTCAAACTACTATATATTATACATAGTTAACTTGTGCATTTGACTGTTTTTGTTTAAGGAGCTATGTTAAATCAAACCTGACATTAAGACTAGATAGAATCATTGCTTGTGATATATGGATTTATATACTTTAGAATGGCAAGTTATTAAAAGATAAATGTAACCACTGATTGCCTGACATGAGGCTAATATATTAATGTTGAATAAATATATAATTATAAAATAGTTGCATTAGCAATCATTGTGGCTATAACAAGTGGACTTTGCATGGGGATTGGACAGTATTCAAAAATGAAAATGTGGTCATCAATAAAGATCTGCTATAAAAATATTGGAAAAAGAACTGTTATATTTTTACATTTCAAAATCAGAAGTGTAGTTTTTCATGGGTGTTTACT
Source organism: Protopterus annectens (assembly GCF_019279795.1). NCBI lineage: Eukaryota > Metazoa > Chordata > Ceratodontiformes > Protopteridae > Protopterus > Protopterus annectens. Next base: position 893,899,219 of record NC_056731.1, read on the forward strand.
AAGCTAACGACCACAAGGGCCTTTTTAAGGTTAGCCATGGATTCCAAATCTTTGACAAGTGCTGGTAACCTTGATAATTGTAAGCAATGGGCTTGGGAGATGAAATATTTACAAGCAAGGGCCTGGGAGATGAATCATTTACAGCCTACCTGTATCCATTAGAGACATAGGTGCAAAACCAGGGCTGAATTTCCTGTTCCCCATCTAATTTTCCAAGGTGCACTTGAATTGGGTTTGGGAGGAACTCTGCTTCAAATGGATGGGGAACCTGTTCTAGAGACAGGGTAGTCTCTGGGATACATCTCTCCAGCAAATCCTTTTTATTTTGCAGGCAAGGTTTAAGTCTTTAGAACATGTAATTCTGGTGCTGTTTGTTTTGTAGATATACAGGAGGTCCATCAGAGTGGGGTCTGACAACGCCTTGTATGCCAGGCATAGAGCTCCTCTCAACAGCCTGTAGGAGACAGAATACAGGGATAAGGCCTTAAGGAAGTCTGCAAAGGGCATGTTACTTATACCCTGAATATATAGCTGAGTTTCATTTGCATGTGGGTAGAATAAAATTACTTATTTTATTAGTTAGCAATTCCAGAATGCAGAGCATTAATGTATTTTTAAAAGATTGTGTGGGTCCACAATATCTGATAGTGTTACAGATTTCCATTTAAGAGTTATTTGCTAAAACTCTGAGATGTCACCCGCAATGCATTCTTATAGCAGGGAGAGCTTCTCAGCAGCAGTGCTGAGCTACATACAGCTCAGATACAGAACTGTGCAATCAGCTAGCACTTGGTGGGCAGCATATTAAAATGAAGATTCATTGCAGTGGTGCATTTATTGCCACTTGTACAGGTAACATCATTCAAGGGTTAGGTGTATAGTGGGTGAGAAGCCAGATAAGGAAGCAGAGCTGCATTGTGAATGAAAAAGCTGGATGAAGAAGTAAGACATTAAGTATATCAGGATATACATTCTAGGTACATGAAGGTACTTCTGCCACAGTTCAGGAGTTATAGGAGGCTACACAGTACAGCAATTCTGTGTGCCCTCTTTTACACTGGTGCAGTAGGCATGCACGGGAGGGTGTACAGTATGCTCTAACATACAATAGTGTAATATTTTTCTTTCTACAGCTGCATGACACGTAGTGCTCAGGACTGCATATATACTGTGCATATCGCAGAGGGTTGCTTATCAGAAGTTGAAGACATTAGTGATTGACACTTTAAAGTTCATAGTTTCATAGGTGGGTAGTAGGCTAATTGCCCTGGAGCCTTTACAAGCCTAGCCCATAGAATTGCCCTGGCATCATGCTGTCTGATGTTAGTTAGTTTCCAGAGCGTTTATTTAGTAGAGCCACTGGAGTAATCCCCAGGCTGAACTTCCTATTACCCATCCACTCGTCAAAGTTTCTCTTGAAGGGGGCCAGTGAGGTGCTCTGCTTGACATGTATTGGAAGTCTATTCCAGAGCACGGGGAATCTCTGGGTTATGAACCTGTCCCTCCAGCATGTTCAGTTGATTGTGGTAATGAGGTTGAGGTCTCTGGAGTGTGTGGTGTGGGGAGATTGAGACTTATTTAGATGTAGAATTTCCAACAGAGCTGGGTCAGACATGGCTTTGTAGGTCAAGCAGAGATCGCCTCTCAGTAGATGATATAAGATGGAGAAAAGCTGGAGTTTTTTGAGTCTGTCCATATAGGATATTTGTTTAAAGCCTAGCATCCTCTTTGTGAGCTACTTTTGCGGGCTCTCTAGCTGTTGCAGGTGTCTAGTGAGGTACATGCCAAATGGGGCATTATACTCAATGATTGGTCTAATGAGAGAAGCATAGAGAGGGACAGTGACCTCTTTCTTGCTGGATGCAAATCCCTTGGTAATGACATGTACCACATGGAAGGATTTTCTGACCACAGTGGCAATATGGTGTTCGAAGGAGAATTTGCTGTCAACCTGTGTCCCCAGATCTCTTATAATGCCTTAAGTGTTCAGTGGACTACCATCGATGTGGTAATTTGTGGGAACTGAGTTTTTCCCAAAGGGGATGACGATGTATTTTTTAGCATTGAGCTTAAGGCCATGGTTTTGACACCAGTTGTTTGTTTCAGTGAGGCCTTTCTGTAGAATGTCTGCATTGCCTGGGGAGTTAATAATGGTTCCCAGCTTGCAATCATCTGCAAACGTGGTCAGGCAGAGTCCCTTTGCATTGGCCTGAACTTCTGGGAAGTAGATGCCCAAGGGGACCCAGGACTGATCCCTGTGGGACTCCACTCATGTCAGGTCAGCAGTCCGACTTGGACTCCACTACTTTCACACTGTGGGTTCTATCTGTGAGCTAATTTGCAACCCATCTAGTGATATAGGTATTGATGCCTAGTTTGGTGAGTTTATCTAAGATTTCTGAGTGGGGAATGGTATCAAAGGTTTTGGCCAGATCGAGGTAGGCCGTATGAACTACCTTGCCTTTGTCCACAGCTCTGGTGACTGACTCAAAGAAGTCAACCAGGTTGAGCAGGCATGATCTACCCTTCGCAAAGCCAAACTGAGTTGGGTCCAGAGTTTGGAAATTCCCTATGTCCTTATTAATTTGGTTCATGACTATGCATTCCATAGCCTTGCATATCAGGCATGTCAGGCTGATGGGGCGATAGTTCCCAGGGTCTGTAGTCACCCCCCCCTTTATGGAGAGGGATGACTGTGGCAGTTTGCCATTCTGTAGGGACACAGCCTGAGGTGAAGCTGTGATTGAACAGGGCACACAGGTGTGGAGTCAGTTCACTTTTTAGTTGATGTAGAACACAGCCAAGGATATTGTCGGGTCCCATGGAAGGTGTATTCTTGGCCTTGCGTAATGCAGCTTTAACTTGTGCAATGGAAATAACTGGGTGCCTGGCATTCTTCCAGTATTGTGATTGGACCTTTAGGGGGGGAGAGAGGGGTAAAGTTGGCACTGAATCTGTCAGCCAGTATGTTGGCAACATCTGATGGCTCAGTATAGGAAGTGCCATTGTGCAGTTAAGTCATTAAGTCATTGACATGTAATTCCTGTCAAGTCTATAAAAAGGTTGAGATTTTGGTGTTTCTGAGGATTCACTATTCTCTTCGACATAGTAAACCAATATTTACATATTTAAGTAGCAGGATGCAATAGATACCATTCCCCATGTTGTGGCATGCATGATGATGAAGCTGTCTTCAACATGCTTTAGCAGCATTTTTTTATTTAATTTTTATTTAAAATTCCTATGAATATGTTATATATGCGTGTTTTGCACTCACATTTGTAACTATAGATTACACATTTATCATATGTCTGTTACGAAGCCATGACAGTGCCCCCATAAGTGCACCATACTGCTGCAGAGAGACAATGAAGTGCAGTGTGGACTGTTATGACAAGTTTAGTATGCAAGAGTGGGCAACCTAATTCAGAAAGATGCTCAATTGCATTGTGCTCATTACCTATTCCTGTGAAATAGTGTTTGTTCACATCTCATCTGAGCTTCATATTTTGTGAGTAACATCAAAAATTATAATGGCCTACTGTGCTATGGTCTTTAAATGAGCTGTAATAATGACACTACAGTGTTTTCTGTGTGTGTGTGTGTGTGTGTGTGTGTGTGTGTGTGTGTGTGTGTGTGTGTGTGTGTGTGTGTGTGTGTGTGTATATGTGTGCGCAGACACATATATTTAAGCTGTATATGTAATCTTGGTGTTGTCTCCCACCAGCAGCTCTATGGTTTGTCAATGTACACTTCATCCATGGCCTTGGAGGATGTTATATAGGAAATGGGGGGTTGGGGTTGCCTCCCACTTTACCCAGACCGTTGTGTTTTTCTTTATTCAATTTAGATAGACTGGTCCAATAATGCACTAAAACACCATATACAGTATCATTTCCCAACGTCAGGAACATCTCTCACAGATGCATATGGAATCTTATCTCCATATCCTGTATTGCTTTTTCTCAGTGATGTGTCATGATTATTCACTTGCAAATTTATGCCCCTTTTAGATTTTTCATTTGATTGCTGCTCTAATATAAGAATGCCCTTTCTTGTAGGAGTAAATGTTGTTCTTCCATGGCCAAGTGCCAGACCAAAGTGCTGACACAGGCATCTTTCAGATAAAAACACTCCTTATATTAATAATTTCTTCATCACAATGTGCTACTGTGATGTACAACAGGAAACTGTCTAGTCAGAATATTTTTCCTCTTACTGCTGTCCTCAGATGACAGCATGTTGAAAGGGTTAGCAACGTCATATTCCATACTGTTCTGATTTCTCAGCCATTTCCTACATCTTTAAATGTTCTACTACACATCTGTGGTACTGCTTTACTACTTGGTATGTGTATTAATTTACTGGGAACATCATGTGTAACAGTTCATGGAAAGAAATCTGGTGCCCATATTGCTGCATTGTCAGTGTCCTGTTAAAGCGAAATAGTTTTACAGTTTCCAATGTATCATAGTTTTTACACTTGGATAATATGAACATTGTTAACTGGGTAGTTTAGATGACAAGAGCATTGTTATTCAGCCTGTGTTTGATTTTGCATGCAACTGAGCTACAGCTTTGTATTTGTTTCCCAATTGTTTAGTTTAATTGTAATGAGTGCATGACTTACAGGCAGATTTAGAGGGGTGCTAGGGGTTCTAAAACTCCCTCAGCAGTGCTCATGTTAAGAAGTAATCAGCCAAAATATCATAAAATAATTTTGAATCACAGTTTTACTTGCAGACAAGCTCTCTTGTCATTGTTGACCTTTTTCATTGTGCAAGCAGTCCATCTGGTGGTGTGAAGTGCTGCCATTAGAGCAATTAGCAGATAATTAATTGAAGAATTTGTATTTTGCATTTCAGAACAAGAAATTCTGTAAAGTGGCCCAAGCCTTCAATTTGTAAGTGTAAAACATGGCAATCTCCCAGAGTTATTTTTGTTTCCACTAGTAAAATAGATAGGGTCATAGGTTTTATACTAGGTTAACAACCACAGGGACCTAATGGCAATTCAATAATTTGTTGTGACTCCCAGACAATACTAATTATATTTCAAATAACTAGTCCCAAAACAAAAATAAAAGTTGCACATTAAATAAGTAGTACATTGATGCTGTTACTTTAAATGCTCCATCTAATGACATAATATTTATTGGTCTCTACTTAATATACATGTTCAGTAAATACAGACATTATGTAAAATCAATAAAATTATATTTTATCATTTGGCAATGCTGCTTCTCAATTGCTGATATAAGCAGTCTTAAGTTTCTTTTTTATAACATGAAGACATCTTTGATGGAAATAAATGCACATTTATATATAAAAATGGTACGTCATGTAACAACATGTTGTTTGTCTTGGATTCATTTATGTCTCTTCCATTTTAGAGCTGCAGTAAACATCTTCCATTTTAGAGCTGCAGTAAACGGACTGACTTTATATAAAATGATCATACTATAATGTGTCCCTCCAACTTGCATGTACTCCACCCTCAGATCTGTTACACACAAGATCATGCATCATGCCTATACTCGCTGTGCACAGCACGTTGGCAGAAAAGGATTCTGTATTGGTTTGAACCAAACTGTTCTTTATGGACAAAGCCACTGATTTACATTTTCTAAAATAAGGAAGACTAATCTTTGTTAGCTGAAATTCCACGTGTTATACTGATGATTGTTACTCTGGTTTCCACTCATAGGTAAGTACTAGGCTAGCTGTCTTTGCAGGCCATTTTAAGCTTAGCCAGTTTTCTTTTTTGTGCTCAAAATAACCTAACTCATTTGGTTATAGATTGGCCATACCCACCCTGTCACTCGTTTGTCTCTAACACATATAACAAGAAGGCTGGGGTTTTTGTTTAGATGCTTTAATACATAGAAATGCATCAGGATGGATAGTAGCATCATTAAATACAAACAAACTAGTTAACAGACAGACCTTATATACATACATGCTTACATCTCGGCTGCTTACTTACAAAATGGCACTCTAGCTTGCACATGCTCAGTATTTATACACTTGTGCAAGCCCTTGAATAGCTTCTTAAAGGTATATACACATATATTGATCTACATCCTTCCTCTTAAAAAGATTGCCCTTTATACAAATCAATATCAGAGATAGACATGCATTAATATATACATTGGAAGCAAAACACAATGTTCATGTCCAAGGTGATTTGTATCTGCTGCAGGATGCAGATATTCAACCATATCTCATAACATAACAATCTGGACCAAACTTAGCAACAGGGACAGTCAGCGGTGCACAACTCATATCAAGAACTTCTGGATTTGTCATAGGAATGGGAATGTCCTCTTGAACTTCCTCTGGAATTGGATCATCGGACAACTCACTCTGAGATAAAGAGTCTTTTTCACAGGCTATGTGCTGTGGTATAGGCTCAGACACCAGTCTCAAATGCTCCTGATTCTGCCTAAAAAACTGCTCCTTCTGATTCCACAATGTACGATCTCAACTCTGGACCAAAATTCTTCATGATACCAATCCGATCATAATCTTTGGACATTTGCATCCTCAGCACTTCTCTCTCTCGTGATTGAGCAGTTTGCTGGTCTTATCATAGTAGGAATTCTGGGTTAGGTGTTTCTTCAACAGATTGGCTTTCACTAACCTGTTGTTCTTGACACTTGGAACCAACAGTTGACTACTGATTGGTAATGTGGTTCTGGTTTGTCTCGACAGAAGTCTCTGAGCAGGTGAACCAAGATGTTTATCATGAGGAACATTTCTAAGATTCAGGAAAACATCACTATTATCTAATTTTGACTTCTCTAGTAACTGTTTTGCACTTTGAACTGCACGTTCCGCCAAACCATTTGGCTGCAAGTACTCTGGACTACTTGTAACATGAGTAAAGTCCCATTCTTCAGCAAATCCTCTGAACTGTTGGCTTGTAAACTGTGTGCCATTGTCAGAAATAACTTTGTGTGGACTACCATGGACTGCAAAAAGACATTTCATCTTAGTAATGACAGTACTGGATGCTAGTTCAGGAATTTAGTTAAGCTGAAGTGGTTTCTTCTTTTGTACTACTACGGAACAAGATAAAAGTGCTCTCTCAATGTTATGTGACATAAAATGCCAAAATACTAGTCTTCTCGCCCTTCTTTCGGTAGAGTCTGTGCCTGGGTGATCATGATGTAAGATAATAATGTACTCCTGTTGCAAGGACTTTGGAATAATCACTTTGGGACCTTTCATTATGATATCTTTGTCAGACAAAATCTCATCTCTGTATGGAAAATAAGGTTGCACTTCTTGAGGTAAACTTGATTGCTTTAATGGCCATCTGTGATTGAGAAAGTGGTTGAGCCTTTGTAAAACTGGATCTGTAGGTGTGTGATCTCTCAGCTCATCAAGATGCGTGGGAGAAAAATTTCTCACTTCCATGACTTCAAAAATAAAGGTTCTCATTCTCGTGCTGTTCTGTGGTGTTTTTGGGTGATCTAGATAAGATATCAGCAAAATAAAGAAGTTTGCCTTTCTTGTAGACAAGATTGAAATTGTACTTTTGCAATCTCAGCATCATATGTTGCAGTCTGGCTGGAGCTGAATGCATAGGTTTCCTCAAGATAGTGACAAACGGTTGGTGGTCTGTTTTGATCTGGATAGGTCTACCATAAACATAATCATGGAACTTTGAACATGTAAACACAATTGCAAAAAGCTCTTTCTCGATCTGGGAATACTGTATCTCAGTTTGGGTAAGAGTTCTTGATGCATAGACAACAGGCTGATCTTCTAGTAGAATGACTGCACCTAAACCAAATTTCGAAGCATCACTGGAAAGTGTTACTGGCTTGTGAACATCATAGTATCTGAGTGTTGGTGGACTAGCAATTCTTTGTTCAAGACTTCAAATGCTCTTTGGTGCTGCTCTAACCAAAACCAGGATATATCTTTATGTGTCAGCTCTCTGAGTGGCACTGATAGTTGGCTCAAGTCTGGAATGAACTTGCCTAGGTAGTTGACTATGAGAAGAATACGTTGCAGGGCTTGAACATTATCTGGTGCTGGCATCTCAAGAATGGCTGTTTGTTTTGAAGGGTCCGGTCATAGGCCTGTACTAGTAAATAAATGACGAAAATAAGTAAGTTTTTGTACCTTGAACTTGCATTTCTGTGCATTGAGCTTAAGATTCACTTGACATGTCCTTTCCAGAACTTTCTGAGGTTTCTGTCATGTTCAGTTCATCACGACCTCATACCAATATGTTGTCTAGTGTAATAGCACAAGGATACCCAGAAAAATTTGTTCCATTGCTCATTAAAAGACTTCACTTGCAGAATTTATCCCAAATGAAATTCTTAAAAATGTGTACCCGGCAAACAGAATACTGAATGTAGTAAGCAATGATGATTTCTTGTCAAGCTGAATTTGCCAAAATGAGCTGTTTGCATCTAAGACAGAAAAAAATAGTGGCATTTGGCATCAATGCTGTGACTTCTTTGACTGTGCACATTAGATGATGAGGTTTTTTTAATGCTTTGTTCAAATCTCATGGGCCAATACATATTCTGATGTCATCTGAGCTTTTCTTATGGGCTACCACCATGGAAGACACCCACTCGGAGTTTCAACTGGACAAATTACAGCTTGTCGCACCATTTTATCTAACTCGGCTTTGACTCTGTATTGCATGGTTATTGGAACTTTACATGCTGGCCTGACAACTGGACTGACCTCTTGATCTAACTTCATGGAGTACACAACTGAAAGTTTGCCTAGTTTGTCTTCGAAAAGATCAGCATAGTTAGAAAAAATATACTGAGCAAAATTAGAGTAATGGTCTTTTAAGCTAAAAAGATAGACTTCCTTGATAAATGAAAGCAGTCCCATTATCAAACTGTCTCTGAGCCCTAATAATGACTGGACGTGCCTCTTACTACATAAAATAACAAGTTGCAGCTTCTTCCAGCAGAATAACATTAAAGCACTACTGAGCCTTCTATTTGAATTTCTTCACCTCCATAAGCAACAAGCTTCACACACCTTGCCAAATCAAGCCTTTCATCTTTACATACTGTGGCAGATGTTTCTGCTAACATAACATTGCACTTGGAACCTATATCAGCTTTGATCTCTGTGGGATTGCCATTTATCCGAACATTACAAAATACTTCATTTTTTGCCCTTAAATCTACTGCATTGACCATTTCATGAAGCACTGACACACCATCATTGTATAACTGATCAACTCATTTCTTAAATGATTCCCTTTTAATAAAAGTATATGGGCCTTGTGATTTTCAAAATGTTTTGAAGTGACTCCTTTTATTGCATTTGTGGCATTGTTGACCAAAAGCTAAGCACTTTTCCCTTTTAGATTCATAGCTTCTAGCACAATTACAACAGTTGGCAATGAAACTGGGTTGGGACCCCTGCTTTGAGTTTGCTGGCTCACTCATGCTTCCCTGAGACTGTACGAACTCTGGAATTTGCTAGAAAGCTCTGGGGTTTACCAGTGAGTGCTGCAGGTGTTACAGGTGCTGCCATGTGCTTGGGCCTGTTTCTTTTAATAACGTGCTACATACTATCAACATGAACTTTATCACTATGCCTTCTAGAGCTATTCTCATTTGTAAGCATATTTGTGTGCTTTTCTGTGATCTCGTATATCTGACAAATCTCAATGGCCTTATTCAAAGTTAAATCACTGTCACAAAGCAAAATCTTTCTCATAGCTTCATCTTTTATACCACACACAAGTCTGTCCTTTATCAGCTCATCCCTTAAGTCACCAAATCTGCACATTTTAGTCTTATTTCTCAGGTCAGTTATATATACTGCAAAAGTTTCACCAAGCTTTTGATCCCTTGTGTAAAATAAGTGCCTTTCCATTGTCATTTGTGAGGGTGACACATTTCTCTAAATTTACATTTTAAGCACTCAGGGTCCTCCCTTGACTCAACTGGTACAACAATATGACTGTTTTACCCCTCTCCTGTATAGATAATAGGTGCATACACAAATGAGCGTTCCCTTTCTACCGCATCTGACCCAGCTAAATTAAGCAGAATAAATGCCTTTGCAAGGTTATCTTTGTCAGAAAATGCAGCCTGTATGAAAATGTCATACTCTTGCTCAAACACTCTCCATTTCTCAGCAATATTACTGTCAAACACAAGTGCAATGGGTTTTCAAAATCTGTCTGCCATGCCCACAGAGTATACACAAACACACTGAAAATATAGCCTTTGTAATTATGTATAAACAGTTTTGTGAGCGTGTAATAATATTCAAATGGACAATAAACTCTTTGAAATACTGTACTTAGTGAAATATGCTCTGTAGTGCCTGTATTCAGTAAAATATTCTTTGTAATGGCTATACTTTGTGAAATATGCCTTGTAATGGCTGCACTTTGGAAAATAGCTTTACTGTAACATTGCATAAACATGCAAACACTTTATACACTTCTGATAACTCAGATATCTTTGCTTAATGCAAAAATATGGTTGTTTCCCTTTATTTATTGGTTTTATGCAGTTTGGAATTTATTTCAAACATTTTATATAATAATTCAAATATTTTTATCAATATCATACATATCTGTTTATGCAAATATAATTTAGAACGTTTTGTATGCCCCATTTCATATTATGCAAAAAGAAATAGTGCTGAGAAAGTTTTACTACCTGAAATTTGTTTCTGACCTATTTTGCAAAGCTTGTACATTGTGGGGATGATCAGCTCATCCATATTCCTTCAGATATAAGCAAGTGCCTCTAGTCATTTTACACAAGCTGCTTCTAACTTCATGCCCCTTGGATATGCCAGTTCTGACTCCTTGTCCTTTAGACATCCCGCTTCTGACACCATGTCTCTTGTTCATCTCTAACACATATAACAAGAAGTCTAGGGTTTTCGTTTAGATGTTTTAATACATAGAAACACATCAGGATGGGTACCAGCATCATTAAATACAAACAAACTAGTTAACTGACAGACCTGATATACATATATGCTTACAGCTCAACTACTTACTACAAAATGTCACTTTAGCATTAATATGCTCAATATTTTTACACATGTGCAAGCCATAGGATAGCTTTTTAAAGGTATATACACCTATACTGATCTACACACTCCATGATCTATAATTATATATTGCCCCTAATGAGAATAACTGGGATCATTCCTTAGATAATTTGAGCAGACCCATGCATGGGATGAAGCATTTAGGAGCTGCTTAAGTACACTAGTAGTAGTATAGAGGGCAGTCCAGGGGTAAATATTCTGTTTCCCATCCATATATCTAAGTTGCACTTGAATATGGGCTGGGATGAACTTTGTTTTATGTGGAAAGGGGAATGTGTTCCATAGCGGTGATATCCTGTGTGAGATATAACTGTCCCTCCAAACTGTTCTGTTAATGCTGAAAACAAGGTTTAAATACCTAGACTGAGTATAAATGATGGCATTTCATTGCTGATGTGCCTTAAATCTATCAGTAATGCATTGGAAGATACCTTGTACACCAGACACAGGTCACTTCTTAGTGGTCTATAGGATACTGAGAATAGCGGCATTGCTTTGAGCTGGTCCATGTAGAGCATGTTGTTTAAGTGTTTTAGTAGTCAGCATGGCTATTATGTTTGTAATTTTCATGACTCATACCAACAGATCAAAAGTAGATCTTTGTGTGTGTAAAAGATTAAAAGCAAGGTTTAAAAGCAGAATAAAAAATTGAGAAAACTGGCAAGATAAAATTCAAGTTTTGTTGCAAGATTAACCTAGTGTAAATATTCAGTTTTATGGATTCCTTTGCTTAGTTCCAATTTTAGATTTTTTCTAAATTTTGGTGAAATTGAAAAAATAGTGCCTTTGAATACAAATTCACAAAAACAAGGCATTGAAATTACTGCCAGTGTAGTTTCTCATTATGCACTGGCAATAATTTGTTTTCACAAATTTCCTTTCTCTGTGTTGGTGCATCTCTTGAGTTAGTATATAAAAGTTTAGGGTGCCTTGGAGAAGCTTGTCCTCCACATAGACATTGAAGAGGGACTCCCCCCTGCAAAAAAGCTGACATTTAAGTTTTTTTCATCAGGTTAAATTCCTGACTATTTGTGTTCTGCAAGCTAATGCCTCACCAAGTTTTAACTTGGCAAGTCATAGTGGAAGCATACTAAACCCTCAGATAACTGTTAGACCAGCAGGGTTGAAACTCTTCCTGTAGTATCAGCAAAGTCAAATTATACTTATATTAAATTATTATGCCCAAGGATACATGCAGACACATTCTTTTACTTGGATAAGTAAATTTATTTCTTCCGAGAATCTCTGAAGAACTTTGACTTACTGAGGCTAGAATGCCTACAAGTGTCTAACCTTATGCCTGTAACACAGACTTATAACAAGTTTGCTCAGAAATAGGCTTGCTCGCCAGTGGTGACTGCCCCCTTCACCCACACTAGCTATGTCTCTATTTTCTTGATGTGAGGTATACTGGGGCAATAATACGAGGTTGTGTTTATAAATGTGCATTTTCTGGCTTAATTCCTGTTTGTACCAATCAGTCTTTGGAGATCAGTGCTGTATAATAATCATTTGGCCACCAGAAAATTAGAAGTGTGCAGTAACTAAAACAAAATCTGATTATTTTTCAGTAGGAAAATGAGGGTAAAAGAAACAAGTGACTGGGTATAACATGTAATGTGGTAGAAGCAATGGATAACTATATAATTAGTTTTGGAGTATTGTGCAGAATGAAAGAATATGTCATGTGTTTATATAAATAAAATCAATGAATATGAACTGCCAGTACTGAAAGGAAGTACATTATCTGGGTTTGGAAGAGGGGGAGTATGAGAGAGAAACCATATTACTCATGTACTGTTGACTAGAGGAAAGAGTTATTTTAATGGCCTTTAGGAGAGGACATCCAAAGCATAATAGCCAGTGTGTGATATATGACTGAGGTCCCTTCTGTGCTGTTAATTAGAAATGCACGATTGTTTTGCATAAGTAGGATGCAAAGCACAATAAATTGCTTAGAAATGCACATCTGTTTTGTGGTTCAAAGCACAATATACTGCTTCATTTTCAGATTACATTTATTGCAGTTTAGGTTATTATGATGGGGTCACTTTATTTAACACCGTGCTGTTGTTGTGTTGTAGTTACATACTTAAGGCTTTTTTCAGATCAGGCACATAAATATAAAATATAACTTAAAAAAAACAAAACAAAAAAAAAAATATTAAAATACCACCAAGACCACCGATCCAAGAAGTAAGCGAATTTAATGAAACACTTAGCTCCTCGGCTTACACAGCCTTCCAAGAGTAAAAACACTACAAAATACTGTTTGCTTATATACAGCATATTGTACAAAACAATTAATCAATTAAGCATATAATTCAAATCACATACTTCCAATTACATTCTTTGTTGAGTCCCTGAGGCTCCAAAGTACCATACTTTAAAATCAGCAGTTTCTTTTTTAAAGACACACATTTCACCTATGCCAACTTGCAATTTTTCCAAGACACAACCCCTAAGAGAATCAGGGTTAGAGTTGTGTGCTGTCAAAAAATGACTCCCAAGGGGACTCTCTAATTTTTTTTATTTTTTATGTCTCTAATATGTTCCTGCAACTGGACCCTAAAACTCCTGAAAGTTTCCCCTATGTAAAACTTCTTACATCCACATCTCAACACATACACTAACCCCTCCATATTACAACTGTATTCATGCCTAGCTGTAAACTTGATGCCATTAATATAGGGAAAAGAGCTTACTACATATTGACAGATGGAACAACCATCACATGAAACAGTGCCTTTATTTATGCTTAAGCTCTGACTGACATTAACATCTGGTAAACAAAATTGGTTATGTACCAGAATGTCAGACACATTCCTAGCTCTTTTATATGCAATACTCACAAAATCAGGTGGTGTAGAGTTCAAAATTTTATCTCTTAGGAGCATAGGCCACAAGCTATGTGTTTTTAACTATTTCCTCAGTTATAACATTATAAGTTGTCAGTAAGAAAACTTTCTTCTGCTCTCCATTGTTCACAGCTGCATTGGTAGACTGATTTCCACCAATACAAACCTTATATTTTCCACTAGCACAGACATAATGAGAATCTCCCTGAGAGTTAACAGAATTACCTCATGTCTATTTTTTTTTGTTTAGCTTCCCTGACCAGCTGGACATCATAACCTCTTCTAATAAACATTTTTTCTGCTTCAGCTATCTCTAAATCAAAGCTCATATCAAGGCTACATAGCCTATGAATTCATAAGAATTCATTATAGGGAAGTACCTTGACCAAATGTTTGGGGTGACAACTATTCCCATATAAAAATACATTTCTATGTTCAAATTTCCTATGGAGACTAATAGTAAATCCATCTAGGCTTATATCCAAAAAATTCACTTGTGGGCCAAGCTGCATACCATCAAAGCTTAAGCCCATAATATTAGCTTGTAAGTCATTAACAAACCCAAGGGCCTCTCTCTGTCTTCCTTGACATAAAAAAATAAGATCATCAATAAATCTAAAATATGAAATAACCTTAGATCTGAAAAAATCATGTCTGTAAATAAAATCATCTTCAAGTTTAGTCATGACTAAATTGGCATACATGGGGGCGAAAGCTGCCCCCATGGCAGTGCCCTGCAACTGCTGGAAAACATCTCCATTGAACATTAAAAAATGTTTTTTAAACAAAACATAACTAAATCTATGTCCCCCAATAAATGGGACAAGGCCTGTGTCCCTATTTCATGCTTAATATTAGTATATAGACTTCAAACAGAGCCAAAACATGTCCATATTCCAAACTTTACCCTTTATTTTGTTCAAAAAGTCCTGGCTGTCCCTGATATAGGAAGCTGTACTCATAACATATTTCTTAAATGCTCAACTGTTTTGCATAAGTGTGGAGCAAAGCACAATATACTGCTTCATTTTCAGATGACATTTAGTGCTGTTTAGGTTATTATGATGGGGTCATTTTATTTAGCACAGTGCTGTTGTCGTGTTGTAATTATATATACTTAAGGCTTTTTTCAGATCAGGCACATAAATATGTCTATGTACAACTACTTTGCAATCTAGATTTTGAAGTTCACTATGGGATGAATCAGTCTGCATTTAACTGCATGGGGTTCACAGTTTAGCAGAATCACAGTGGGAGGTTCAAGTGACTGTTGCAGACTTAGGAAAACTAGAGTAAAGCATTGTCCATGTACTAAACTTAGGAAAACAAGATAAAGAAGCTAGTTTGCAAGAATGCAGCTTTTGCTCAGAATTTCTGGAAGAATGGAAATGGTACCAGTACAACAGAGACACTGCATATGATGGCACTAGCTAGATTCTGCATTGATGGCCTGCTACTCATAAATTGTCTGGTCACTTTTAGCTCCCCTTCTATGTGAGTACTGGGTCCGCTACTGACACAATTTATTATCTTCCAAAGTGTGTCCTGTTGTCTTACAGCTATGACTAACTGTATATATCACACAACAGCTGTGACTAACTGCCATTAACATAACCGCATATTGCATCATCACGCATTAAAGTTCAGAGTTGATGTCAATAACTAAGCCTTCCTTCAGGATATTCTTATATTCCTGTATTTGGTATCATTTGTTGTTATCTAGTAAGGAATAATTTCAAGATGCTACATGGCACCAGTGTTGCAGAGTTGCTTGCCAATTTCTTAGGTGTTATATCTGAGACAATCTATTGTAGCAAACCCTTGAACTCCACTGTTTAAGTTCTTGCTGAGAAAACTGAAAAAGAAAATTGTGTGTGTGTGTGTGTGTGTGTGTGTGTGTGTGTGTGTGTGTGTGTGTGTGTGTGTGTGTGTGTGTGTGTGGTGGGGGGGTTTAAAATAGAAGTAATTGAGCACCACAGTCCTCATTCATCATTGCTGCTCTGATGTTCAATGCATGGCTATTGCTCCAGTATGGAACATGTTATTTGTGTTAACTCTGCCTTTGTTAATGAAAAAGCCTTTCTGTATAGGGTCCAGTAACAGATTCACATTAATCATGCTGCCAGGCTCATAGATGTCAGCTTTTGATCATTTCAGTACTTACTTTGTAATGCACCGACATAACACACGTGATGTAACAGATCATTTCACTGTCATTCATGCACAACTTGTGTTCACTCTTTTATTTCTTCATTCTTTAGATGCTTCTAGTGTGTACTTGTGCAATAAACATTGCACGGTTATGTATACATGTAATCAAAGCTGCTTTGTACACATTTGTCAATGTGCTACTGGACTTATAGTGGCACTACCATCCAGGATGCACACACACACACACGCACACACACACACACACACACACACACACACACACACACACACACACACACACACACACACACATCTAAAGCTAACATGCATGTCTTAAACATGCACAAATAGCTAAAGTAAATGCATAAATGAATATTTATTAAATAAATAGGAATTAAATCATAATAAATAGTGCATACGTCATTATTTAAACCTGAAGGTTGCAAGGGCCCATATATAAAAATAAATCTACCCTGATTTAACACAATAAGTCAGAGGTGTTCTGTTGCAAACATCCTTTCATCTCCTTATGTAGAATTTAAAAAAAAACACTTCAATTGTTGTTGAGCCACAGAATGTGCCTGTTGAAAATGTTCTGCAAAATGACTGGTAGGTGCCCTATTTTATATGTCTTTTAGACATTCCAGTTACATACATTTACTTTTTTTTATGTCTGCTCAAACTAAAATTTTGTTTAGGAGTATATGAAATGGCGAACTACTGTTTGATTGTTTTAGTTCAACTATGTATAAATTGACCATTAATCGGATGGGTGGCGTGCAAGTCCAGCCCATATGGAAGACCTAGGACAAGCATCATCATAGACTTTATTCTGCACTGAAATATCTGAACATCTGAGTTTGAACAACTGAAAAAAAAGTGTGTACCAACCTGTCATGTAGGCTGAGAGAATTCCTCTATGTCACCTTATGCATTTACTTTAGCTATTTGTGCATGTTTAAGACATGTATGTTAGCTTTCAGCCACCTAACCTGGACCGAAACACTAAATGCGGAGGCATGTCCATATTCATTAAGGATATCCACACCTCCAGGCTAGTTGCTCAGCATAATGCATCCGAGATTATCCAAGTGCAACTAACTCTGGGCAAGACCGCAATCCAAATTGTAGCTTGCTACAGATCGCCCACCATGCCCCAGGATTCCCACTTCTCATTTCTTAATACACTGGAAAATATTAGAGTACAACCTAACACCCTAATAATGGGCGATTTCAACTACCCTACCATTAACTGGGAAAACTACTCATGTGCAAAGAACAAGGCAGGAAACCACTGGATAAACACTTTATATAAGTAAAGCTTTCGGATACAATCCTTTCTCAATACAAAACAATGCATAGAACCAGCTCTTTATATATAGGTCCAAATATATCACATGACATGCAGCCAAAATCACATGATATGTCATCCAAATCACAAAAACATTTTAAAGAAACATTTTAAAAAAACTTCTTTTAAAAAACTTAATACAAAAACGTGAAATACTTTAATAAAACTTTAAAAAATATATATATTTAGATAAAACTTCAGGCTAAAAGAGATTAGCTCTACTTAATTTAACTAAAATAGGTTTGAGACTGACTTGGCTATTCAAGCCTGGTTTTGAATCACTCATAAGTCTCAAGATCCATTCATATTCTTTAATTTCTAAGTGATTATTTAGGTCCCCTCCCCTAGGTGTAGGTGTAACGTGGTCAATAATTCTAAACCTAAAAAATGCTGCTGACCAAATTCCTCTATATGTTTGAATAGTGCATTCCTGTCATAGCATCTCCTAATTTCTGACTTATGTTCAGTCATCCTGTCCTTAAGCCTGCGGGTAGTTTTGCCTACATACAAAGCATTACATGCCTGGCAGGTAGCCAAGTAAACCACATGGGTAGTAATACATGTACCTGCTACTCTAAAACTAAATGTCCTACCATTGATAGGATGCACAAACGTATCATTTTCTGTACTACAAATGTCATCACAACAAGAACAGTTGTGACATTTGTGAGTACCATATTTCACTATAGTAGATACAGGTGTAGTCCTCTCAAAGTCCTTGCAGCATAGTGAACTCTTAAGGGTCCTCATATTCTTATAAGAGAAATTGGGTTTAGGTCCCAATAGACTTCTTAGTTCATCTGATGCCATCAAGATGACCCAATTATCAGATATCTTGTGCTCAACGTTTTCTGGAATTCATAAATTCCAATGCCATGGATCAACTTATCTACACCCCCACCAGAGGCAGCAATATCCTAGACCTGGTTATTACCAACATGGGCAACCGGTGCTCCACACCAGAGGTCAATTCCTCGTTGGTCAGATCCGACCATAAGCTAATCACCCTAGATATCCACATCCCTCCCCCACCCTCCATTAGGGAAACCACAGTAAAAAAATTTCTCCAAAGCTAACTTCACGCTTCTTAAGACAGAAGTGGCAAACTTCACGACACCCATGCTGACTGACAATAGAGGTATGACTGCTGAATCCTACACAAATGCACTTTATAAGCACTTACATGAGTGCATGGATCGTGCAATCCCTAACAGAACCAAGATGCTGTCCTCCAAAAAAAGGAAGCCAATCTGGTGGTCCCCTGCCATAAACAAACTCTACAACTGAAGAAAGAAACTGTTGCAAAAAAGAGTAAAATCCCATGATTGGAGAAACTCCCTGGTCAACTTCAGTAAGAAGCTGAGATCCCTCATAAAATCCTCCAAAGCTAGTTATGAAAACAAAATCGCCACTGACTCTAAAGACAACCACAAAGCATTCTATAGCTATGTCAAGAATCTCAATGGCAACACTCAGATCTGCTCTGAGTTACAGCACAATGGCACTAAATATACAGAACCAACGGATATTGCCAACATCCTGGCAGATAGGTTCAGTGCTAACTTTACCTCTCTGTCATCCCCTAAAGGGCCCATCTCTATACCAGAAGAATGCAAAGTTCCTGTAATCACGGCTGCACAGGTAAAAAAACACTATCCAAAGCCAAGAGCACAGCATCCATTGGACCTGACGACATCTCAGGCTGTGTTCCACATGAACTACAGAACGAACTGGCACCCCACCTAAGTACCATGTTCAATCATAGCCTCACCTCAGGCTATGTGCCCACTGAATGGCGCACAGTGACAGTTATCCCACTCCACAAAGGGGGAGCCACCACAGACCCCGGAAACTACTGCCCCATTAGCCTAATGAGCCTGGTCTGCAAGGCTATGGAGCGTATCATCATGGAACTTATAAACAATGACATTGGTAATCTCCAAACTCAGGACCCCACCCAGTTCAGGTTTGTAAAAGGCAGATCATGTCTCCTAAACCTGATAGACTTCTTTGAAGCAGTCACCAAAGCCGTAGATGAGGGTAAGGTGGTTCACACAGCCTATTTAGATCTCGCCAAGGCTTTTGACGCCATCCCCCCACTCTGGGATTATAGATAAACTCACTAAACTAGGTATAAATCCCTATGTCTCAAGATGGGTTGCCAACTGGCTCACAGACAGAACCCACACTGTGAAAGTAGCAGACTCCAAATCCAGCTTCAGACCAGTGACAAGTGGAGTAACACAGGGTTCAGTCCTGGGTCCTCTCCTGTTTGGTATCTATTTCTCTGAAGTACAGGCCAACACAGAAGGTCTATGGCTAATGAAGTTCGCAGATGACTGCAAACTAGGAGCCATAATCAAAACACCAAAAGATGTGGACATCTTACAAAAGGGCCTTGCTGAGACAGATGCCTGGTGTCAAAGCCATGGCCTCAAGCTCAATGCCAAAAAGTGCATTGTCATTCCTTTTGGTAAAAACTCAGTACCCATGAACTACCACATAGGTGGTAGTCTACTTAACGCCGAAAGTGTGATAAGAGACCTTGGGACACAGGTGGACAGTAGTCTCTCATTTGATAATCACTTCGCCACAGTAGTCAGGAAATCCTTCTATGTGGCACACCTAATCACAAAAGGTTTCTCATCCTGGAAAAAAGAGGTCATTATTCCCCTGTACTCGTCACTCATTAGACCCATTATAGAGTACAGTGCCCCTTTTGGTATGTACCTCACAAGACATCTACAACAACTGGAAAGGCCCCAGAAATACCCCACAAAGAAGATTACCGGCCTCAAAGAGATGCCCTATGCAGACCGTCTCAAAAAACTGCAGCTTTACTCCGTTGCATATCGCCTACTCAGAGGCAATCTCTGTCTAACACACAAAGCTATGTCAAACCCAGAGCTTTTAGACATGCACCACTTAAAGAAATCCCAATCCCTACGAGCTACATGCTCTAGGGACCTAAACCTCATCACCACAATAAACAGAACATGCTGGAGGGATAGATTCCTGTCCCAGAGACTTCCCATTCTCTGGAACAAACTACCTATCTATATCAAACGAAGCTCCTCATTAACACTGTTCAAGAAAAATCTTGATGATTGGATGGGAGATAGGAAATTCACCCTGGGGATCACTTCTGTGGCTCTGCTCGACAGTGGCACAGGAAAATAATTTTCTTGGATGGCAAAAGCCAGGGTACCTTTGGCTAGGCTTATATAGGCCCTAGGGCCAATAGCCTAGTACCTACCTATGAACCTATGAACCTATTAAGAGACTCAGATTACCCCTTTCTAAGTATGTCACCACCTGATGCTTCCTTAATATCTTAAACATATTTTGTATCTCATTACAAAATAGATGGAAGCAGGCAGGTTTGACTTTTCAATGTGTAACATGAGTTAGTTTATCCAGTTTTCTGTGCAAAGCATACCATAATACTTCAGGTCAGTATGCAACCTAATATCCAGATACTCAGTTTCAATTTTGCTGGCATTATGAGTAAACAGTATACCATATTATTTATTTTGTAGACTCTGAAAAATACATATAATACACAATATCTCCCTTAACTATAAGAAGGTTATCATCTATATAACAAAACTGTGCCTTCACAGTCTCCTGAAAATAAGAGTGTTTATACATTAGCACATATTCAAGCCACCCGTCAATTATTTGGAATAATTCAGGGCAGAGTTTGCCTGATAGCTGAGCCCCTGAAACATAAATAGTATTGGTTATCAAACAGAAAAAAAATTGTTCTGCAAGCAACATGCCACATGTTGAGCTACAACTTCTGAAGAGGAAACAAAGTGCTGTACAATGGCTTGAAACCCCCACTAGGGATCATTGCTGGCATGTAGACTAGTAATATCCATAGTTACTAGCTAATATTCCTCCTGTCAGAGTAGTCTCAAGTCATTCCACAAAAGGGTGCTATCACAATGATATCAAGGCAGGAATTTCACATAAGGCTGTAAAAATGTAATCAGTCATAAATCCAATATGCTTCAATGGTCTCCCAGCCACCAGAACAATGGGGTTAGTTGGTAAATCTTACAAACTCTTATGGACTTTTGGTAGTTAAGAGAAAACAGTCTGTAGGTCCTTAAGAATAAGTTTCACTGCATTTTTTCATGAGGCAATCCTTTGCTCACACCTTTGTTTAGTATTTTAATCAGTTCAGATTGTACCATTTCCATGGAAGATTCAGAATTTCTATCATATTTGTGACATCATCCGAAACAGTAAAGGACACTGTTTTATAATTCTGGGGTGGACATAACATTTCCTCCTTTGTCAGCTGGACTAACTACTTTTTTGTTGTTATTATTAAGATATTTCAATGTATCTCAGACTTGTCTGGTGAAATTAAAACAAATTCTTTATTCCTTCATCATAGTTCGTACAAATATCTGTTCTTAACAAATGGTCAAATACAACATGACATGTCAAAGGTGGTACAGTATAAATGTTTTATAACTGAGACCAGCTTGTGTAACAATATTCTCAAAAGGAATTGGTGTAGGTTGTATTTCTTGTATGTTAGTTGTATTTGCAGCAAATTTGTAGCTAAGGTGGAGTTTCCTTATTAGCCTCCACACATCTAAGAGAATTTAATGTGGATATAGAAATGCATTTCAGGCACTTAGTCAAAAATGACAGAACACTATAGGGAAGCTTATCATCAGGGAGATTAATAAAAGAAAATGAATTATCACTTTTCAAAGGAAACCATCTTTGGTGAAATTTCCACATGGAACAGTAGTATAGGATGCTGAAAATGCAATCATAATTCCAGAATAGTCCAGAATGACTCCTCTTTTAAGTATTTGGATTTCTCCTGATAAGACAACTTCCTATTTCAAATTGTTTTCTGGTGTGCAAGTCTGTGTATTAGTTGAACTGCATACCTCTCAACCTGTTAATGCAAGAAATCTGGACAAAGTCTAAAATAATGGGAGGCAAAGGCCCAAAAATAGGGACAAATTTTAAATATTGTTCTTATAAATTTAGAAAGCTGATATAATAACAGGATTTGTGTTAGCATGCATTTTCTGAAGGAAGTAGTCTGTAACTCAAATATATGTAATTATTTGTTCATTATTTAGTGACTTCAATCCTTCATGATTTGCTAGAAAACCACATAGTTTATGAGGAACAGACCAAATATTTGGGGCAAAAATCTGGATATTCTGGGAAAATCTGTACAGTTCAGAGGCATGGCTGTCAGGATTCCTGGCTGTAACTGGATGTTAGACATTACTTGAGTGCTGTGTAAACAGTGCATTCTCATGGAAACTTACTACCACTACCCTGAAAAAGTTACACTGATCTCTAAGTAACTTTTATTTTTTTGTTCAAGGAAACATTATCTTTGTAGTTTAACAATAATTTATAAACGGATCCAATTGTCTTTGAGATGTCATCAGCTATGTCATCACTGCTGACACTACCAGTGACATCATGTAGCCTCTTGGTGTTATTGACCACTTGTTTTGCTCTCTTTAATTAAACTTGACTAACATGTCAATCCATGTTATAGAACAGCAGAGGACAAATAAGCAGGAAAGGTGATTGAGGGATTTTCTGGTAACCCAATCTCACCAGGGTCAGGGAACAGGGAGTTGCTGTTTTGTATTCTCAAGAAAGCAAATATTGTATATAGCATTTATTTAGTTTATTTATATTATATTTTTGACCATCATTGTCTCTAAATCTTTAATAGTGGTGTCATATTTTACTAATAACCAGCAACTGGGTGTGGTATATTGAAGATTTACCCATGGTTGGTGTGGTTTAGTCATGAGTGCAAAGCCCAAGTGATTAAACAAAGGTAACCATGTGTAAATCTTAAATATATCACACCCAGGAGTTGGTTATTGCTATTACACAATGACATTATTTAAGAAAAAATTACATACTTTTCTTAAATAATGTTTTTGTATAACAGCTCCATGGTAGTCTGTTTTTCTAGGTATCCTGGTGCTTTTTTGATGTACCGTGCATACATGTGAGACTTACGTTCCCACACGTACGCAGTACATCAGTGTTTTGGAAAGGAAGCAATGGAGAAAGGAAGAGCTCTGTTGCTTCTTTATTTAAAAAAAAAAAAAAAAAAAAAAAGTTTGGAGTCCGGATAGTTCAGAGGTACGAGAGACAGGGCAAAAATATAAGGAAGATCCAGTACGTTTCTTTAGTTTTGCAAGACGTACCTGATTTTCCTTGTGTTTCTGCTCTGTCTTTTTTGTACCTCTAAACTGTCAGGATTTCAAATTTCTTATTTCTCAGCCTCTTAGCTCAAGAAAACTGGAAAGCCATAGCATATATTGAAAGAAGGGAATTGGAATTTTTACTATTGGTATATGCTGGATTTTACAACGGGCATGCTATTTGGGCTGACAAATCATTGTGCATGTTTTTGAATGTTAATGGCCAGTCATTGTATACTATGGTTTAACCATTTACTTTGTAATTTTAATTTATGCTTTTTATTGCCAAGTGTTTTTGACATTGAAAAAGGCTATATCTTAGGGCCAAAACTGGTCTGCCTTTAATAAAAGAGGATTTCTTCCCCATTTGGTGCTGTCCATTTTTTGATTGAGTGTGCTTGCTTGTTTGGGCCTTTGCACCTGCCGTCCAGGTGAAGGTCTTCAGTTTGGTGTTTTATTGCCAAGTCTCATAATCCTACATTTACTGCCAATGAAAGTGAAGTCATTGCTACAGCACAGTTCTGTATTTTTGAAGGACCACCTTACATAAATTTGACATCTTTTATAGGTTCATAGGTGTGTACTAGAATAATGGCCCTGGATACTTTACAAGCCTAGCCATAGGATTACTCTGGCGTAGTGCCACCCGACCTTAGTTCCCAGTGCCTCTGTCGAGTAGAGCCACTTGTGTTATCCCCGGTGTGAATTTTCTGTTTCCCATCCACTCATCAAGATTTCTCTTGAAGAGGGTCAGCGAGGTGCTCTGCTTGACATGTATGGGAAGTCTGTTCCATAGCATGGGCAGTCTCTGGGTTATGAACCTGTCCCTCCAGCATGTTCTGTTTATTGTGGTAATGAAGTTGAGGTCTCTGGAGCATGTGGCATGGCGGGACTGGGATTTCTTTAGATGTAGCGTTTCTAACAGAGCTGGGTCAGGCATGGCTTTGTAAGTCAAGCAGAGATTGCCTCTAAGTATGTGATATGAGACAGAGAATAGTTGGAGTTTTTTGCGTCTGTCCATATAAGACAAGTATTTAATGCCTAGGATCCTCTTTGTGAAGTTCTTTTGTGGCCTCTCCAGTTGTTGCAGGTGTCTAGTGAGGTACATGCCTGATGAGGCATTGTACTCGATGATTGGCCTAATGAGGGAAGAGTAGAGGGAGACAATGACCTCTTTCTTCCTGGATGCAAAACCCTTAGTAATGAGATATGCCACATGGAAGGACATTCTGACCACAGCGCAATGTGGCAATCAAAAGAGAGGTTGCTGTCAACTTGTGTCTCCAGATCTCTTATAACGTCTTCTGTGTTCAGTGGACTACCATCAATGTGGTAATTCATGGGAACTGGGTTTTTCCCAAAGGGGATGATGACACATTTTTTGGCATTGAGCTTAAGGTCATGGTTCTGACACCAGTCATTGGTCACAGTGAGGCCATTCTGTAGGATGTCATCATCATTTGGGGAGTTAATAATAGCTCCCAACTTGTAATCGTCTGCGAACCTTCAGCCAGAGTCCCTTCATGTTGGCCTGGACTTCAGAGAAGTAGATACCAAACAAGACAGGACCCAGGACTGAACCCTGTGGGACTCCACTCATGACTAATCAGCAGTGTGACTTGGAGTCAGCTACTTTCACACTGTGGGTTCTATCTGTGAGCCAGTTTGCAACTCACCTCGTGATATAGGGGTTGATTCCAAGCTTAGTGAGTTTTTCTATGATTCCTGAGTGAGGAATGATATCAAAAGCTTTGGCCAGATAAAGGTAGGCTGTATGAACCACCTTGCCTTCATCCACAGTCTGGTGACTAACTCAAAGAAGTCAACCAAGTTGAGCAGGCATGATCTACCCTTCACAAAACCAAACTGTGTGGGATCCAGATTTTGAAGAGTTCCTATATCCTTGTTATTAGGTCCACAATGATACGTTCCATAGCTTTGCATATCAGACTCGTCAGGCTAATGGGGCGATAGTTCCCAGGGTCTATAGTCACTTCTCCTTAGCGGAGAGGGATAACTGTAGCAGTTCATCATTCAGCAGGGACAAAGCCTGAGGTGAAGCTGTGATTGAACAGAGCACATAGGTGAGGTGCCAGTTCTCTCTGTAGTTCATGCAGAACACAACCAAGGATATTGTCAGGTCCCATAGAAGCTGTATTCCTGGCCTTGGACAGTGTTGTTTTAATCTGTGCAGCAGTAATACTGGGTGCCTGGCAATCTACTGGAATTGTGATTGGTCCTTTGGGGGGAGAGGGGGTAAAGTTGGCACTGAATCTGTTGGTCAGTATACTGTGAATATATGTTGGTTTGGTATAGGAGGTACCATTATCCAGTAGCTCAGAGCAAATCTAGGTATTGCTGTGGAGATTCTTCATGTAACTATAGAAGGCCTTGTGGTTGTCTTTACTATCTGCTGCAATTCTGTTTTCATACATAGCTGTAGAGGAATTGATGAGGGATCTCAACTTTTTGTTGAGGCAGATAAGGGAGTTTTTCAAGTCTTGGGACTTTACCTTATTCCACATCAGTTTCCTCCTTCTGTTGTAGAGTTTGTTTATGGCAGAGGACCACCAGATTGGCTTCCTTTTTTTGGAGGAGAGTGTCTTGGTTCTATTGGGTATGGCGAGATCCATGCATTTGTGTACGTGTTCGTACAGTGCATTGGTGTATGATTCTGCAGTCACACAACTATTCTCCATTTGCATGGGTGCCATGAAGTTAGCCACCTCTGTTTTTAGGATCCCAAAGTTAGATTTGGCGAAATTTTTCATGGTGGTTACCTTTGCTGGGAGGGGGGGGTGAGAGGAATGTGAATTTCCAAGGTGATTAGTTTGTGGTTGGATCTAACCATGGAGGAACCTACTATTGGTGTAGAACAACGGTCGCCCATGTTAGTAATGACCAGGTCAAGGGTGTTGCTACCTCTAGTGAGGGTTAGAATGAGCTGGTCCAGGGTATTGGAATTAATGAACTCCAGGAAACGTTGGGCAAGTGTTCATAGGTTCATACTAGGCTATCTGCCCTAGGGCATTTATAAGCCTAGCCAGAGTGTGTTTGGCTTTCACGACCCATTTTAAATTAATTTTGCTATGCCCTTTTTCGAGGTTAGTATACTGTGCCTCTGTCTAACAGTGACACAGAAGTGATACCGGTAAAACCTCGATCTCCCATCCACTCATCAAGATTCCTCTTGAAGAGAGTCAATGAGGGACTCTGCCTAACCTGGACTGGGATTTTATTCCAGAGTGAAGGGAGCCTCTGGGTTATGAATCTGTCTTGGTACATGAGTAGTTTAGCCAGTTAATGCAGAGGTAGTTGAAGTCACCTAGTAAGAGAGTGTTCGGTTGGACCCTAATATTCTCCAGGGTGCTTAGGAACATGGAGTGCGAGTCTTGGGACATGGTTGGGGACCTATAGCAGGATATGACCTGAACTGCTGTCTTACTTAATGTTAGCTGCACCTGAAGTATCTCTGATGCATTATGTTGTCCTACCAGTCTGGAGGTGTGCGCATCCCTTATGAATATGGAGACACCACCACCTTTGGAGCTTCGGTCTAAGTTCTGGGGCTGAAAGGTGTGGAATGAGTTATAGCCTGGTAGTGCAGGGGCACTTTTTGCAGCATTGAACTAGGTCTCTGTTACAGCACAAATGTCGATGTTCTCCATTTTAAGGAGTGCCTTGAGTGAGTGCATTTTGAGATTTAGACTTCCAGCGTTGAGCAACATGACCCCCATATTGCATTTGTTTGTAGCTGTTATGATGGTAATTTGGTCCACTGCCTAAAAAAGGCACTATAGGGGTGGCAAGAGCCTTGGCTAGTATCCGGAAGCCCAGGGGTTACAGATGCAGGCTATCTCTGGCAAAGCATCGAGGTCTGTCAATCATGTCATGCCAGGAAGATAGATACTGGATCCCCTTAGAATGACACCAGAAACTTAGCCAGTTGTTGAAATCAATCATTTTCTGCTTGTACTGTGGTATCATTCTGGGTGATGGTAGGAAGCTACTCAGGGCTAGGGTCATACCTGCCTGGGCTACATAATCCAAGAGCTCCTCCATGTCTCTTTTTATGTAGTCCAGGAAGGTACGTCTCAGGTCATTCAAAACCACATGTACAATGACAGAGTCATATTTGTACCTGTTGTTGAGTGACCTGAGTGCATGCGTTATGTGTTAGATCCTGGCACCTGACAGGTTATTTAAGCACTTATGTTACCTAGCTTGCAGTCATTAGCATATTTAGTTTCCTTAACTCATTTCCAACTATTGCTTCTGAGAAGAGTTATCCAAAAGGTACATCAGTACAGTACTGTGACCTGTGGAACACCAATGGTTACCTCTTTTGGGATAAGGAGGCAATCTTCTGCCACCTTGACTTTTCTGCCTTTTATGTAACTAGTGTTTCATCCATTGAAATTCATAGGAATTGGCATTTAATGCTTTAATTCTTTCAGTTATTCCTTAATGATGGAGATTGCCAAATTCTGCCTTTGTAGCATCAAGATAAGGAATATGCACTGTTAGACCTTCATAAAGAGTCACTTTTACCTCTTTAATGGATATCACAAGGCTCAGAAGGAAAGATCTCACTTTAACACACATACTTTGTATATTGAGCAGTTTCATTACATGGTGCCCCCATGGTTTTGCACAAAAACTGCATTACATTTGATAATTTCAACATTATATCCCAGGTTTATTAGGAAGATATGAAATGGGTAATAAATCAAACTGGATCAATGATCAGTGTTATTTACTTGCCATCACTTAGGCCATTCACTACAACTGTATGGAACCTGTAACAAAAAACAGTATAAACCAATTTTGAAAAATGGTACCCAAAACAATAAATACACTCAGGAGAAATAATTAAACCAGAGCTTTAGCACAGGGGTCTATGTTAAATGTTCAAACATCCAAAATGTTGAACATTACATGGTTGAGACCAAATGTTTGACATTTGGATGTTCGAACACAAAATAAAAAAAAAAAAAAAAAAAAAAAGCACATAAAAAACACTTTAACAGTGTAGGCAGGGGGGCAAGCCTCCCTGTACCCCCCACAACCCCTACTTAAATATACCAACTCCGAGACTGCACTTCAGTGCAGAAAAGGGAAATTCTCCCTATCTGCACCATACAGTGCCATTGAAAGTCTATCTTCGAGCACTCAAAATTTCGAACATTTGGTCTCGACCATGTAACATTTGAAATTTTGAGCGTTCGAAGATTTGACAGGTACCCTAGCGCAGCAAGACTTTAATCTCTGCTTTCATCCAAAATGGACTTCATCAGAACGAAAAACACTAATATCACCCTTAATTTATACAGGGTTTGTATAAATGTCATTCTACCATCCATCACTAAAATGATATTTTAATACCATATGAGACTGATGTCCCACTGCAGTCTGTTTTTGGAACCTGACAGAGAAGGACCTCTCACCTACTTCATCTTGCCTTGCTCTAGTAAATGAACCAGGAAATATAAATTCTTTAGATCAGTCAGGAAAGTATAGTGAGATTAGTTAAGCACTGTTTTTCTGTATCTGTGTGAATCTATTTGTCTGTGTTATTTTAGTGTTTCCTGTGATTGAAACTCTGGTGTATACTGTAAATAGTTATTTAGAATTTCCATGTTCTTTTCTTATTTATTATTAAATATATTTAAATATTTCACTGTGGCTGGTCTTTTAGAGAATATTTTAATTTTTGAGAGTACTTAAATATATTTGGTGACAGCTCTAGCTGCTCATGAAAACCTTGCTATTGGTCAAACTACAATTTGAATTAATATTAATTTCACTCAGTATAATTGGGAACCGTTGCAAGAGCCTTAAAGTAGCATGCTTTGGAGTGTCTGGTGGCAGTGTAACTACCGTATAGTCTGGGCAGAAGGGGCATAGCTAGTAAATCTGTGCCAGCCTTTCCCAGGTGTGTGTGTGTGTGTGTGTGTGTGTGTGTGTGTGTGTGTGTGTGTGCGTGTGTGTGCGTGTGTGTGCGTGTGTGCGTGTGTGTGTGTGTGTGTGTGTGTGTGTGTGTGTGTGTGTGTGTGTGTGTGTGTGTGTTGTGCCCAGACAGGGGACTGTGACTAATAAGGTACTAAAGACCACTGAACACAAAAAGCATGGGAAAAGGGAGCAAATTATGAGAAGCATGAGCTCAAGGTTCAGTTTGGACAGGTAAAGTGTTTTGCACTTACTGTGTTAGCACCCTTTACAGTATGTTTGAATTATTGCCTTGAATTTAACTATTGCCTGTGTTTCTCGTACAAGTAAGAAAAACGTTATCCACAGATTTCTGCTGTATAGACAAAAATAGCAGTATCACTGTACCTATATTTACATGAAACTAGCAAGACCTGGGCTTTCTTGGTGGGTCATGACACTTTAGAATCCTAGCAATAAAGGGAAATATTTGGTAGTATAGTCATTTGCGGCAAAATGGAGGAGTGCATGTTTCAGTCTATTACTGTGATCAAGCCAGTTGCATTTCTTTCTTGTGGGCTAGGCAGATGATATACCATGAAATCAGGCCCAGTAGTGATTTGTCAATTTGCTGGTATGCCATGTCCAGTTTGGCAAGTATTTGTCTCCTTAAGGATGTGTATAACACAACAATAAACAGTGGTCTGGTGAATAATTATGCTGGGACAACTTTTGCTATAGACATGGAACATTTATGCTAATAAAGATGTCAAACTTTAGATGTTGACCAAAGCCCGAGCAATTTTATAGATGTTACTCCTTTTTATAGCTTCATAGATACATAGGTGACTAATAGGTTAATGACCACAGGGGGCCTTTTTAAGCCTAGCCATGCTTCCCAAATGTATATGATAAATTCTGATACCCTAGAATTATTTTAAGGGGTATATATTGGCTTGAGCATGGGTGGGCAAGCATTTGCAGGCTATCTAATAGAGACATAGGTGCCCAACAGGGGGTAAATTTCTGATTCCCTATCCACTGCTTCAAGTTATACTTGAATTGGGCTAGGAAAGAGCTCTGATTCACAAGCATGAGAAGCTTATTCCAGAAAAGGGGTAGTCATTGAGACACATACCTTTTTTAATGTTTCAGCTTTGGGCTTAATGGACTGCAGTTTATTTCTAACTTTGTATCAAAAAGTATACATTTGATCTCGGTCACGTTAAGAGACTACAGTCTGGGAGCTACTCTTTAGCTGGATGAAGCTCTGGCTGAAGCACCTGAGTGTTCTGCATTAAGTGACCTGTGCAGAGCAAAACATCATCATCATCATCATCATCATCATCATCAGTATACTGAATTAGCAAACAGTGACCACAGCTAGTCCAAAATTTGCTAATACATAGAGAATAAAAAAACTCAGTCACTGACACTTGTGATACTTCTGGAAAGAAAGAGGCTGGGGAATATCTGTTTTATCAAGTTATGAATGCCTTGCCCAACAGAATGCTGTCTACACAGAGTTTTCCGTGTCATGTCTAGTCTGCTTATGACCATGAAAGAGACAATAGTGCAAAATGCCTGAGAAATACACCAATTCTGTACAAGCCATTATGTCTTGATTAAATTCTATATGCATTTGAGTAGACACTATGAACAGGATAAGTATTTTGAACAGGGCAATATCCAAGCCTCAAACAATGTTGGGTAGGACTATGCCACTCTGAGTAAAAAAAAATCAAAAGTTTGCTGTGGGTAATATTTTCAGTATCTTAGCAAGCAGGAAAAGTAGTACAGGGGACTGAAGTTTGGTATACAGATGAATTTCATTCCTTCTAGGAGTACAATAGATGGAAGCAAGAACATTTACTCTAAAGTGTTGACATTTAAGAAGTACATCATTAAGTATTTCTGTGAAATTCCCAAAAGTCAGTAATTTATAAGCTTCACAATCAAACCTATAAAAGCACCCAAACTTATGGAGACCTCACACTTATTTATATTAAAAGTGGTAGAAGGGTTCTTCTCCTGCACAGGGGTGAATTCTTAAGCTGAACAAAAGTTAATGCATTCTGGGAAAGGATATGGCTTATATTTAGCTTCAACAAAGATAAATGTATCTATCTCATTTCAGAGCAGTTAACAGTAATACTGATGGAATTCAGACTACTGATATGGGACTTCCAATCTTTAATTTTTACCTTACTATTCCTTAGTTTTTGAAGTGGGACAGACATTTATTTTTCCTAGCAGCTGATGTTTCCTGGCAGGATACCTTTCAGACAGCGCAGCCTTTAGTTCTGCAAATATCCACTGCTGTGGTCCATGCTTTGTGTGGTAACATCTTTAACGGGGCTAAAGAACTAACTATGCCAAGAGTAGTGTTATAAAAACAGTGCAGAGCCTCGTTAAATCACATAAGATGTACCATGCTGGACTATTCAAATGTTAATGGTAAGCTTCATACAAACCTGGATCCTGATGATTTTTAAGCATATGTTCCTGATGTACCAGTATGCTGAAACAGATATGCTCATTTTCCCTGAGTGAATGGGATTTTATATGATTGTTAAAAACAGCCACCAGGGACCTATAGTTCAAATACTCTGAGAAGATAAGAAAACTGTGAAGTAATATTTCTACATGTGAACTTGTCAGTTCTGGTTGTTTTTCTGAAAACTAAAACTCCATTTTGAAATAATTGTTTTTATAAACAACTATGACCTTTTGAAATCTTTCATTTCACCTAGTTATTGTTGGAATTGCTATCATGGAGTTTCAAGAAAAATAAAGCATTTTCTCTGAGTTATAAAAATGGGTCAACCTAGGAATATGAAAGAGTGAGAGTGAAAGAGAGAGGAGACAGAGTGAGGGAGCTATTTAACTCTATCTTGGTAGATAACATTATTATATCTTTAATACCTGTGTGCTTCTGATAAAAACAGACACATATGTTTATCTCTTCCAATATCTACATATAATATAATATAATACAATATAATACAATATAATATAATATAATATAATATAATATAATATAATATAATATAATATAATATAATATGTGTTTTATACAATATGGTTCCTTGGGACTGTGAGTTTAATTCTGAACTCCGTTGGTGGTACATACTATACCTTTGCTGTCAGGTGTGCTTTATGACTCATTTGTTTGTGCTGGACTTCTAAAGAAACACCTTCTAAGAAAGCACTAGCTCAGTGGTGGTCAATGTGAAGGTTCAGTATTAAGATTTCTGCCTCACAGGCACAGTTTCTGAGGTTTAATCCCGACTTCTTGTCACTCTGTATTTGAAGTGTGCATGTTAACCCATGAGTGCTTGGGTTTCCCTATTGTTTTATCCCACCTTCCAGAAGCATGCCAGTTGACTGTTTACACTATGTTGCCCATATTTGTTGAATTTATCTTTGCCCCTGTGGATAGTTTGTTGCTGAAAATGGTTTATGGACCAGCCTGCCTACCTGCTTAGCCAACAAGCAAAAAAGCAAAAAAAAAAATAATAATAATAATTAGCTGAATTAATACACATTTAAAACATTTGTGTCATGTAGACATATAAGTAATAGGTTTAAACAATCCTGATGCTATGTTACATAAGCACTGCAGGAAAGCAGAAGAGTTCACAGCATTGGAAAATTACAGACAGGAAGGTGCATATATGAAGTATTCTTCCCATTGTTAGAATATAAATGTGTAAAATGGGGTATAGTGTGCTTGGTGTGTTTTTGGTGGCAGACACTTTCAGTAATAATTATCTATTCTAGCATTATGAATTAGCATCAGTTAATGTGTTCAGTGCAACATTTATTTACTTCGCAATAAAATATGCTGTTACAAGTTTATAAAAAATATGTGTTAAGGTGAGTGCCTTATAAGTTTTAAAAAATGTGAAGATTCATAACTTGATAAGGGGATACCATCCTCATTTCTGGAAGTAATAAACTATAATTATTTTCCTAAGTGCACAAACTCTTTCTCTAAGATCTGCTTTTGGACTAAAACAATATAAGGCTCATTGACTTTGCAGAGATAAAACTTGTAACATTTTAAAAAATAGTGAAGTTGGAGATTTGTTTCTAAATAATTAAACTGCTTGACATTTATGACTTAAATATGATTAAAGATAATCTTTTTGTAAATATTTTTTTTCCAAAGTATGTTATCACTTGACTATTCACAGAGCTACTTGTGGTCACAGGAGATGTTTTTTAAATGCTTGCATTATGTCAAGTATGTTTGAGAGACTATTAAGATTCATCTGCACTGCCTAGTTCAGAATAGGAGGATTTCATTTTTGGATGAGGTTAATTATTCACATGATTTGTTATTTTGCTGCAAACTAAATAATCCTTATATTACACACAAAGAGTGTTTTTAGAAATTTAATGTCATCATTATATGCTACATCTAAAAAAATGTCAAGCCATAAACATACCAGTAGCCTGAAATATAATATGTTATGGTGAAATTACAGAATTGATATATTGTATAACAGGAAAAACGTTTTTACAACTCTTTCACAAAAATCCTAACTCAATAAACCAATGCTGCTTAAACAAACTACAGAAACATCTCATTAATTAGACTGCATCACTAAGACTGATTGTAAAAGTAGGCTAGTATCTAAAACAGATGGCCACACCACTATACTTTAATGTTACATCAAACAATGGAACCATCATATCCCCTGACTCTACCACAAAACTCCTAGGGGTACTAATTGACAATAACATTAACTTTGATAGTCACATTAACAGTACCATAAAAACAGTCAACAAAAAACTAGGCTCCCTCTATAGAATTAAATCCTTTCTTACCCCACTAGCAAGGTCTACTATTGCCCAGACCCAATTAATCTCCACCCTCCTCTACGCCTCCCCTATATATACTAACCTCTCAAAAAACAACTTGAACAAACTGGCTGTATTCTACAACAATATTGCTAGATTTGCAACAGGCTCTACATTCAGAACCCATCACTGTACTAATTATGAACAACTAGGATGGCTAGAGTTCCCAAATTTACTTCTATTTAAACAATTAACAGCTGCCTACAAAATCCTGTATCAGCCTACTAACACTCCAATTCTTACCAACCTTATCACCCCCTACAACAACCTTAAGACCCTACGCTCATCTAATAAAATATTAGTACAAATAGGCAAAAGCTACAATAAGGATGGTGTCTCTTTGTTCTCTAATACTGTGGGTAAAACCTGGAACTCTCTCCCCAGCGAGCTGACCTCCCTTCCTTCACTAACACAATTTAAAAGCAGGCTTAAAACCTACCTTAAATCCTATTGGTTATGCCCCTGTGTGAACCCAGACTAACTACTCATGTTATTTTTTTACAAAGACACCTGTATTATTAACTGTATATACTAATTGCCTATTGAAAACCATAAATATAACAGGCCTTATATTTGATTAAATCTCTATCAATATCCCTAAACTGTCATTAACGCTACCTACCTATGTTAACAAATGTTACATGTCATATGATTTTGCAATCGAATGTGTCTTGAAATGAACATATTTCCTTATATATTAATCTATCTACATCTGTAAAATCTATCATGTATAAAATAGCTTCATCTTGTATTGTACCTGTACCTGTGAAATATTGTTTTTATATATAATTTTTACTGTGTTTTTGAGGAGCTTTTCTCCCCGGGCCTCTGCTGAAAATGGACATATATCCAGTTGGACTAGCCCGGTCAACAAATGTAAAATAAAATAAATAAAATAAATAAATATCTAATTTTTATTTAATAGCAGATAATCTGGCAGGCAAATTAAAATCTAAGATTGCAAGTGTTACACCACCACTCAGTAGGATAACCCCATGTATATAACTGATGAGATGATAAACATGGTATTAAAATAGTTAAGTGCACTATATTCATAAAGCCTGACAAAATACCCAGTGGTTTCATATGCAATGTAAAAATATTAGCTTTCTGGTATTCTTTCTAATACATTTGTTACAAATTGCGATGGTCAGGGCACCTGGCCTCAAGCTACAGGGGTTGCCATAAATAAGGGGGGCACTTCATTAGGCTCAGACAATTCCTGACTTATCAGTCTCATATGTATTCTTTGCAGACTTATAGAATGCGTAATAATTACTTACCCTAAAAGTCAATGGTGACATCATAATAGCATATTCAGAACATTATGACACAATCCTCCCTACTTAATCTGGATGCACTTTATGAAAAAAATAACACTAGTAATGGAGAAGGGACAGATCACTCATGTTATATACTCAGATCATGCAAAATTACTTGGCATTGTTTTTCATAAAGGCATTACAGACAAATTCTTTCAACTCAGCAGTGACAAGTTCCATTAGTAAGTAAATGGATGATGAATATTTGCAGTCAATCCATCACTTGAAGTGGGTAATCAAGTTGATGGTAATTCAAATGTTTTTATCATTATTGGTAATTCAACAGTCAAGAAACTTACAGAGAAAACTGTTTTCCCATTTAAAAAAATTAATAATACTAGTGACACAAACAGCATTACATCAGACATACCTAAAGTAATGTTAAATCCAGCATTTGCAGTGGGACATTGCTTGTTTTGACTATTGTTTAGCCCACAAGTTAGTACTGAAAGGGTTTCAGGTTAGCAACAGGCTAAGTGGAAAACTTTTTGAATGCAATTTCTTAAAGAATGGAACATTATAAGTGTGTGGTGTGAGCTTGCTGGGTCTGCTTCACTTAGTCATACTCACTAATTGTTGAATGCCTCTTAGTTGAATGCTATTTGTCAAAGTCTTCATCCATTGAACAATCTTTTCAGTGGACTTTTTCCCAGGGTAAGTAACCAGTGGGCCATTGTCAGGAATTTGCCGTTTTCCCCACTGTAGTGCAATCTCGGAGTTGGTATATTTATTTAGGGGGGGTGTATGCGGCACAGCCCCCCCACTAGGGTGGGTTTTAAAAATGCAGTTGTTGTGGGCTGCAGCTAAGCCCAATGGCTACTTATCATGGGAAAAAGTTTAGCTGAAACAATCGTTCGATGAATGAAGATTCAACAAATAGGGTTCAACAAAGAGGCGTTCAACATTTAGAGCATTCAAGAATGTGACATAGACTTGGGCTTGCTTATATTGAACTGCATAAGTTATATAAAACAAATTACATGCATGGATTGACACAACTGCAGTTCCTTTATCTGCTGATGTGGAATGTTTTAACATGAAATGGATGTTATAGAAATAAAAATTTTGTAAAGAAGACAACAATTTAAAAAAGAGAAAGGATAATAAAATTAAGAGAGATGCATTTGTTATAGCTAAGATTTGTGATGGTAACAATGAGACCATTTCCTTTAAGGAGGTGTATACTATTACAGCCTTAGAACAATCCAAATCTATGACTACAGTCAGCACAAATGACAATTCAGTGTCTGTGAACAGTTTTTTTTTGGAAGGTAGACAGTTCAGTACAAGCTGTTACAGAGGAGGTCTTCAAGGTTGGCATTTATGGACGAGCAAGAAAGGAATCATGTACCTCTGGCTTAAAGAAGCAAGTAGTAGACCATAAATTCATGGTAGATTGTGGGTTGCTATCAAAATGAGCATCAGATAATGATGAACAGATCTAGGGCACAAGTAATACAGTCCAACACAGGTCCTGCAAGGGGACAGAGAAATTACAACAAAAATACAGTGCACATCAAGTTATGAACAAGTAATTTCAATGAATTATAACATTTTAATTTATACTTCTAGAATTTTAAAAGAAAATTAACTCTTACTTTTGCAAAAAGGTTCTTTCTTTGTTCATCAGCTGCAAGGGAACAGAGGAATTACAGCAAAAATACAGTGCACATCAAGTTATGAACAGGTAATTTCAATGAATTATAAAATTTTTAATTTATACTTCTAGAATTTTAAAAGACAATGAACTTTTACTTTTGCAAAAAGTTTTTCTTTGTTTCATCAACAAGAGCTGAGCTAGTCTCTACTTTCATACATTTAAAAGGATACCTGAGAAGGTTAAACTTCAAACTCATGTTTATGCAGAAGGACAGTAAGGTAAAGCAAAGTTTGTGGTACCAAGTACTTTTAATCCCCTTTGTATCCTTTTGTGAGTGCTTATGAAAATATGTACAAAAGAAATTTAAGAGGAAAAAAAAACAACATATTTTATAACATGTCATCTAGTGAGAGAGTTATTTTGAAATAATTATGATATGGTAGATGCATTCAAATTATGGATAAAGAGGGAACCTCTCTGATAATGAATACCAATGATTGCAATTATAACATTACCAGTGATTACAATTATAACACTATGAAAATGTTGAATGACATTATTTGCTATAAAAGAGTTGATCAAAGAGAAATAAGAACATGTACAGAAAGAGAGTTGGTTATCTGACAAATTAATGAATGGTATTATTTCTGATAAACTGTATGATTATTTTTTCATTTTGATTCTCTTAGATTGGGTAAGATGTTTGGTATCCCCAAAATTTATAAAAATTGTGACACTCCACCATTAAGACCAACAGTATTTTGTAAGGGTACTACATTGAGTGGGGTTTTAAAATTTGTTGACAAAGCATTATCTGAAGTGAAACAACTTAGGCTGACTTACATATGAGACTCATTCTATTTTTAAGTAAATTCCAAGGTCATGAAGTAAGTGAAATGGATTTTTGGTTACAATTTGAATAAGACACTGTACACTGTTGTACCACATGTGGAAGGCATGGAATGGGTTAAAGTTTTACTTCTTGAAAGTGGCAGTACACAGTGGGTGAGATCAGGTTTTTTTAATGAAGGTATTGATTACATCTTGAGTTCTATTTTTTTCAGATTTTATAAATATATTTTTAAGATAGGTAACTGAGTAGTGATAGGGGCCAATATGGTGCCAATTATGCTAATTTAATTATGGCATACTATAAAGTAAAAGTTTTGGTGAAATATGAGAATTTCTTTTTTATTAAGGGGATTGTATATTTACTGATGGCATGTTTTTGATATGGTTGGGGTGAACATTGTTTGGGTAAAATGCTGAATTTTATGAATCCCAATACGTCATTACTTGTAATTATGAATTTAATAAAATGATTTTCTACATGTAGATATTGAAAAGAAAAGAGGGAAAAATAAGCTGATATCAAAAAATAGCTTTAAAAATGTTTACATTTCAATAGTGTACATCCTTATCATGTAAACATTAATTTAGTGAAAAGCCAAACCATGCAAAGGAAGCAGCTTACAAATGAAGAGTGTTTCATTTTGTTGGAATCATTACATGAGAGATTCACAGTTTTGGATTATCCCAAACAACTTACTGAATCAGCAATTAAAGAGGTAATGGATGATAAGGGTATGAAGAATGCTGCACACAATAATAAGGTAGACTGTGTGGCAGCTATGCAGCTTACACATTCAGTCAACAGCAAAGACATTAAGAATACAGTGAATACAACTGGATGATTTTATCAGCACATCCTGGAGCCTTTTTAATATTGGGGAATAAACTTAATTTAATTAATAAGAAAGGGAAGAGTCTTAAGCAATGATTTGAGAGTGATGGAAAAAAAAAACAAGAATCGGTAAAAAATAACTGAGTCTGTGAGTTTGATAAATAAAGGATTTCAGGATGGTTATTCAGTGGAATACCTGGGGCAAAGGAAAACGGGTACTTATATTAACTGCTAGAGGAGCTCCAATAGTGATAGGAGAGGAAAAAAAGGTAATAATGGTAGATTTGTAGTAGTAAGGGGCTACTGACAAGGGAGGAGGATTATGCTAGCATGTATTTATATTCCACCTAAAACTTCTACAATGGAGCTTAAGCAAATTCTGGGAGAAATTATCAACTTTCAGTAGGTAATAAGACTTAAAGGTGGGTACTGTAATTTGATTTGTAACAGTGAAGATGTATCTGGGGGGTCTAGAAGGGAAATATAGCAAAAGAGGGCAGGTTTTTGAAGATATGTATGAAAATGTTTGGTATGGAAGATGTGAATTCAGTAGTAGGAGATTAGACAGAATTTACACATTATTCTCCATGGTATAACAACTGGGCTAGGCTAGACAAAAATTATATTCCACAGGAATATATGCATTTAATTGATATCATCCAGTAAGTATTTCAGATCATGTGCCAAAAATAACTAAAATAAAAATACAGAGTAATAAAATAAAAATGAGACACTGGCACTTCCCCACCTGTTAAACAGGGAGGAATTTAAGTAGTGGGTAGTGGAAATTATTTGGGAGTTATTAGGGAAGATAAAAAAGTTATTCAGAAAAAATACTTAGGTAGTGGGATTAAATGAAAGTGGGGTTTAAAAACAGAGTAGAAATGCAATATAAAGAGATAAGTTTAAGAAGTAAGAATAATTATTTAGAGGGAATGACAAAGGTTAAAGCATTGCAGAATATGGTGAATCTTGCAGAACAAGAAGAGGTGCAATGAAAATCTGTATAAAGAAGGGAAATGTAGAAATAAAAATACAAATGGA
This sequence comes from Protopterus annectens, assembly GCF_019279795.1. Classification (NCBI taxonomy): domain Eukaryota; kingdom Metazoa; phylum Chordata; order Ceratodontiformes; family Protopteridae; genus Protopterus; species Protopterus annectens. Next base: position 893,939,316 of record NC_056731.1, read on the forward strand.
AGTGTTTATGGAAGAATTAAATATGACAGGGTTAGAAGGTGGATGAGGCTCAGTTACTAACAGTTAGGATAGGAGGAGATGAGATAAAAATGGTGATGTATAACCATTCTGTAGTAAAGTCTCCAGGAAGAGATGGTATTCTTGTGGAGGTTTGGAAGCTAGGAGGAAAAAAAAGTGGCAAATATTTGGAAGGTTTTGTTTAACAGCATTTTAAAAGGAGAAGCTTCAACATCCTTGAAGAAAGCTGTGGTGGTTGTAATATCTAAAGATGATTAAGAACCATCAAATCCAGCTTAATGGAGGCCCATTTTGATCCTAAACCATGAATATAAATTGTTTATCTCTATAATAGCTAAAAATGGCAAAAGTAATGCCAATGGTTTTGTGTAGGAGAGGCAAATATTTGAAAACTTTAATAGAGCAATGATGATCGAGCGGGTAGCAAAATGTAAGAAAATACCACAGTTGCTGCTGAGTCTTAATGCAGAGAAAAAAATGACAGAGTAAGGTGGGAGTTTATAAGTTGGGCAATGGAAGCATTTACATTCTCTGACAAAATAATAAGGTTAATTAGGAGGATATATAAGGGATTGGAGATTCAAATAAAAAAAAATAAAGTGTGGGTGGGGGGTTCCCTGTCTGATAAGTTATGTTTGAACAGAGGAAACAGGCAGCAGTGCCCTATTTCTCCTTTGTTATTTGCATTATATTTAGAACAATTGACAAAGAAAATAAGGGACTCAGAAATTCAAGGATAATATTGGTATGGTAATCAAGAAAAGTTGGCCTTATCTGCAGACAGCATCATTTTGTACCTGATAAAACCAGAAAAGTGCATTTCAATGTTGGTGAACATTCTGAGACAGTTTCAAGTCTTTTCCAGATACAAAATTAATGAAGATAAAATAAAGGCAATCGCTGAAAACTATGTACCCACACAAGAATTGCTTAATCAATACCCATGTTATCGGGACATAATAAAATGAAGCACTTAGTAATATGGGTTAAAAGCATTCTGTTATAGTAGCTAGGGATATATGGGAAGGGACAAAACAAAAGATAATACAAAAACTAAAAAATTGGAAGCTCTGTTTTATGGACATGGATAGCAAGATACAAGCAGTGACAATATTTTAGTTTCTTTACTTTTATACAAAGGTCAGGCATATTTTTGTCAACCAGAGGAGAAGTTGTGGATAGCAATTAATAAAGAGTTGAAGGATTTTAGCTAGGAGGGGAGGAGGGCAAACATTAAGTGGGATCAGTTCATCCTTCCAGTAGAACAAGGTGTTTTGGGATTACCTGATTTGAAAGGGTATTTCAGAGCTACACATTAAGGCTCCTCTACATATCACAAGCAGAAAGCTATAATTCAAAGTGGAAAGGGATGATGAAGCTCAAGAAATAAGGAGAGTCTGGGAATTTGGATGCAGATCCTTAAGTACAATAACAATAGTCTTACGGAATATTATATTCATAAAGTTACAGAATGTATTCTAAGAACTAAGCCACAGAAATGGAGAAAGGAGATTCTGCCAATAGAGATGACTATAATTAAGGGTACAGAGATTAGGCAAGAAGGTACTGGAATTTACTGGAGAAAACTGGCAAAGAAGCCAAGGTATTCAGAGCAAATAATTAGAGAGGGAAATTAAAGAGGGAAAGGCAATAGAATGGGAAGAGGCCAAGAACTCATTTGGATTGCAAGCTAGATGACATCAGAGTTTAGGCAAATAGAAAATAATAGTGGGATCTTAAGTGAAAGACCAGTACTGGTAACATTTCTAGTAGTCTCTAGAACAGAAGCTGCTGTTAAAAAGGGATAATTAGTAGTACATATAAAATACTGCATGATAACTATAGGAATCAAAAGAGGAAGTTAGAAAGACTTGGAAAGCGAGATTGCAATTCACAAAGAAACAATGGAAGAATATATGTATGGCTTCCAAATATGCAACAAAGTCTAGAAGATTTAGAATCTTTGCTTGGAAGTATTTGCACAGGTATTTTTATACCTCAAGCAGACTCCAAAGAATTGCTAAATTACAAATGCTGGAGGTGTAATGGAGAAGAAAGAGATAATTGAGAACATATTTTAGGAGTGTAATGAATGGCATACTTTAAAAATTCCCTGCAGACTTTGTCAAAAATACTGGTTGAATTAAGTGATGTAACTAAATAAATTATTTTTTTGAGCTGTGAGACAATGTTGGAATTGCTTAGACGTAGCAAGGCCTTGCTGAGTTTAATTTTAGTGGTTGCTAAAAAAGCAATTACTAGAAAATGGAAATCAAAGTCTAAACTAACTGTACTAGAAGTAGTGAAGATAGCAACAGAGATAAAACATGGAAGGGGGTATTTAGAAAATGATAGGAGCAATTTACATAGAAAAAATGGGAATTGTGGGAACAATATGTGCAAAATAATGTTTTGAAGGAGGAATGAGGTTTAATGGAAGTCAAAAAATGAATGAGCAATGCAATGTTTGACTGACGATGACTGGATAAAAGATTATATGTGATGTATAATGTTTACAACTGAAAATATGCCAGTATGGTTTGTTTTCATTTATATAAATGTAAGATTGCCTATGTCATAAGTGAAAATTAAATAAAGATGTTTCTTGTTTACAAAAAGAATCAGTAAAAAAGTAGGTACATACAAATGAATGACATGTATCCAAGGATTCAGCAAGCTCTGCATGGTGTGCAGGAATAGTGCAAGAGCTGTTGCAGGCAATATGGCTAACGTGCAATCCAGGAATGAGCTCCCGGGATGTGGACGAGCGCTCCTGCACTATTCCTGCACAGACACAGCCCCTGTATGCTAATTACCTGATTTGCTGGTGAAAACCATGCAAATGAGGTGAATTAGCAATCCAGGAAGCAGGCAGGCGTCCATGCAGGAATAGTGTAGGCTGCAGAAATGTATTCAGCCAGTAGCTGAATACATTTCTACAAACTACAAAACAGAGGCATGACAGCTCATCAAAAAGCATGTATTATAAGGATTAGGCATGCCAATGGCCAATTATATGGCCATAGGCATGAAAAATAGTTTCAAAATGATAATAAATAACTTCTTTTGGGCGGGCCGATTTCGTCTGTTTAAGCATAGGGCAGCAGTATGTAAACGGGATTGGCCCAAAAATAAGAAAAAAAGCTGGAAATAAGCTTTTAAATCAAAATCAACATTTTGCCATAATAGTCAATGGCATGCATAACACAACAAGACCATGGAATAGTGGTTGCTAAGGGGGAAGGCTGAGTGTCAGTTTTGTAACCATGCATTAGCAGTCAGTTCTTTGCAAATGAGGGGAATGATACTGAATCACAGATTTTCCCTCAGTGCTAGCTTGCACCCAACTGTGTAGGTGCAATAACACCACGGTCTAAGCTTAAGAGCTAGATGACCTCATGAGGGGGAGTGTCATGACTGCTGTAAGCTTATTAGCTTACAGCCTGGGACTGTAGGAGTGCAGAATGCACTGGCCAGCTACAGATGGCCTGCATCACTATCAAATGCCCTACCATCCTCTGTCAAAGGCCTGTGCCTCACCCATACTACCAATGTATGTTATCTCATGGAGTCCTAAATAACAACATAACACAGTCCACAGAACACAAATGCAAGGCCATGTCGACAAATCCCAGTAGCATGCCCACCATGTCCTACTGCATGAACTGTGGACCAACCCCTACATACTGCTGGGATGAAGGGATAACTATAGGGATACTTATCAGATATCACTCGCATAATGTTAGGAAGAGGATAGAATAAAAGAAAGGGGGTGTAGAAGCATGGATGCCATGGAATGTGTGAAGTCTGAAACTGTGTGTGCCCGTACTATCCCTGCCTGCAAACCCAGTAATGGGTGACTACAAACTTGCTCATACACCACAATGTAAAGGGGAACTGACCAGATATATGAGTCCTGCCTCTGGGTAACCTGTGTGAATCTCTACAGCTGAGAGGTATGGCCACAGCTGGATATGGCCATTCTGTTACATCAATAGAAGTACAAGCAGGGGATCCTCAGCCAAGGTGCTGGAGCATTTACACAGATCCATCAGCAAGTGTCTGCAGCTCCCCCTCTAGAATGGCATGAGTGTACAAGAATAGGCTGCAGATCACAATATTGGACACAGCTTCATTCATCTTGTATCCCCCAGGAAATTACTGTGAGCAAATAAGTATATCTGTCAGTAGTTGGCATAATACATCACAGTGTAAAACAGTGCCTATGTCTGAATATCTCTGCTAGCACCAATACCATGTAACATAAGCAGCACAGACACAGTTACACTATCCCGCTATCCTTTGCCCATTGTGACTCCATATTGTCAACCTATCTACAGATATCCTGCAGAAACAGGTTGCTAGCTGTAGGTGTAGAACACAAATGCCTGCACTGGAGTACAACCTACCTGTAATGGATTCACACATTCAGTACAGAAGGTCATACTGGGCATGTTCCCACACTTAAGTAATGAAGCCCATGTCTGACAACAACAGTGGACTATACATATTTGTCAGTCGCAGATTTCTGTGCATACACACCACATTGCACACCATTCATGCTTTGCACACACATCGGATAGGAATACACACATATATCCAAGGACAACACACTATAATAGGTCAAACATACACAAACAGAGATGTGGGGAAAAGAGAGACAGACAGTGACAAAGAGCTTCCCATCATGAGGCCTGTCCCACCCACCACACATCCATTTGGCCAATATCACATGATGTGCTGATGTCTATCACTGTAGACATTAGCTTCTGGTAGCCCTCAGCACTATAGTTTCTGTGGTGTTTGTGATAACTGTGTAACATGACAGTACAAGTCATTATTCATTTAGCAGTCATATACCTAGTCCTGTCAAATGTAACATTGTATGTGACTGAGGGTTGTGTGTGGTTTTCCAGAGAAATGGTTTATGGCCCATTCACACACACTGCACTCCCCATTGCCCTACTTTAGCAAGCCTGCTGATGTCATTCACCTTGAAATACACCTTTGGATAAGAATCATCCCTATAAGCTCTGTGGCACATGCAATAACTGCATAATACTATAGAGTGACATACTAGTTAGGTAGGAGTTCTAATCCCAGACATGGCAACTGTGAAATTGCATGTGTGTGTGTAGGGATCAATGGTTTTGAGGCCATTCACAGACACTACACATCTAATTTCCCCTGCTTTAGCAAGACTGCTGATGTCAGTCACCTTGAAATACACCTTTGGAGAAAGATTAACCCTATAAGCTCTGTGGCGCATTCAATAACTGCATAATACTATAGCGTGACATACTAGTTAGGTAGGAGTTTTAATCCCAGACATGGCAACTGTGAAACTCTGCATGAGTGTGTGTGATTTTTTTTGTATGTAGGGATTAATGGTTTTGAGATCATTCACAGTCACTACACCACCCATTGCCCTACTTTAGCAAGCCTGCTGATGTCAGACACCTAGAAATACTTCCTTGGACAAGGTTCAGCTCTGTAAACTCACGTGCGATAACTGCGTAATGCTATAGTGTGACATACTACTTAGGTAGGAGTTCTAATCCCAGACATGGCAACTGTGAAGCTGTGTGTTTGTGTGTGTGTAGAGAATAATGCTTTTGAGGCCATTCACAGTCATTACTCCTCCCATTGCCCTACTTTAGCAAGCCTGCTGATGTCATCTATCTTGAAATACACCTTTGGAGAAAGGCTAGCCCTATATGCTCCGTGATGCATGTCATAAATGCGGAACAATGTATTAGCAGTAACTACATTACTATGGGTTTGAATCTTATCCATGGCAAGTGTTTGTGTGAGTACATATGTATGTGTGTACCTCAAAGACCGTGGCCACATTTACAGCCAGTACACATCTCAGAACCTGACTTTAGCAGTCCTGCAGATATCATCCACCTTACAAGTATCTGTTGTGAAGCCTAAGCCATGTCAGGTCAGTGGTGCATGTGGTAAATGTGTAACATAATAGTACTTAAAGGTTGTTAGATAGAGGTTTGACCCTCACCCCTGGCAAATTTTAATGTGTGATTAGGGTAAAATTATTTTTGGGATCTCTCACCCACTACATCATCCAATGCCAGTAGTTACAAGGGCTGGTGATGTTCCTCACCTTAGAAGTACCTTGGGACAACATCCATTCAATAACCTCCATGCCACATGTGATAAATGTGGTACACTGTAGTAGCAATACATAGCTAGGTAGGGGGTTTGAATCTCTGTACTAGCAAGTGCGCGCGTGTGTGTGTGTGTGTGTGTGTGTGCGTGTGTGTCTCTGTCATCAGTATCCTGTGTGGAGTTGTAGTGTATGACAGGTTTCCTGGGGTTTGCAAATTAATTTGAATTACAATATGCAAGGGCCCTTAAAGGTTTGTAAGAGGGCGGTGTGGGAAAAATTTTGGCCCCCCCGGGGCCCTATACAGTAACTTGGGGAAAACCCTGTTTCCCAAGAGCACCCACCAATGCCCCAGAAAACCCAAAATTCCGGGCAACAACCACTATTTGGATTTAATATTGCCCAGAAAGAATTGGGGTGATTGAAGTGGCCACATCCTACAAAGACCCTGACAGAAATTATTTTAATTCAACTTGAAACCGGAAGTAAAAGGACAGGCACCTTGTTCCCCTATAGGAAATAATGTTAAGTTTTTTCCCATGTCACTGGCCAGAACCACAAAGGAATAATGTTATAAACTGCTGAGGGACAAGCCACTAATCCATAATATGTATCAGCTGCAAGAAGTTCAGCAGCCCTCACCCCTACCAACCTCACCAAAAGGTAAAAGGCAATCCTGTTTGTACAAAATCCCCCAAAGAAAAACCCCAATGAAAGCATGCTGGGAATTTTGCCAACCAGATGCCTGTTATGGAATAGATCCCCAATGGAAAGCATTGACAGACTGCCAACAATGTAACCCAGTGAAGGAATAAAATCCCACCTGGGGCAACGGGAACACCCTGGCCACACTGAGCCTTGCATTCCTAAAATCCTTTGCCAGCCTGTAGCCTTCACCGGAATAACCAGGGAAACAATAACCATACCAGTCCAATTTGGGGTTTTTTGGGTTTGGTGGGGGGTGTTATGTGTGTGGAAACCCCAACTACCCCTTTATTAAATTAGATCCTGATGTAGTCACTGAAATAGTGGCAATACATGGGGTGGAAGTGTTGAATACTGTATGTCAAATACTAGGTGGGTTCTAACTGCCTGAACTGGTAATGTGTAAAATTTATAAAAATTAAAATAAATATATATTTTTCAACTTGTTTTAATTTTACACAAAAATATAAAATATCCATTTATTATAATTATATAAGTTTTAAAATAAAATATATAAAATAATAAATGTTTGAATTTAAAATTTATATTAATAATATTAAATAAAATTTTAACATCATGTTTATATTGTTTTTAAAATATTAAAATAATATATTGTATAATAATAATAATAATTAAAATATATTTAATATGTAAAATTATTGAAAAAAAAATTATATATAATTTTCCCATTGTGATATATTTAATATTAAATATTAAATATTTATAGTTAAAAATATATATAAATATATTAAATTTTAATAAAAATTATATAAATTTTAAACATACCAGCCCCCACCGCCACAGGTTACACAGGTCATACCCTGTGTGTCAGTTCATTGTTGTACCAAAATGCAGCATGCTGAAGAGGTGTCCAATGCAGGTGTGTCCCTAGCTGTAAGCAGCACCCTGCCAGCATCCATACTAATGGAGTAATAAGGACAGGAACTATTGCCATTAACACCTCGCACACCTACCCTGTCACCCCTGGGGAATCCAGTGGCTTGCAGCCTGGGACTGTAGGAGTGCAGAATGCACTGGCCAGCTACAGATGGCCTGCATCACTATCAAATGCCCTACAGTCCTCTGTCAAAGGCCTGTGCCTCACCCATACTGCCAATGTATGTTATCTCATGGAGTCCTAAATAACAACATAACACAGTCCACAGAACACAAATGCAAGGCCATGTCAACAAATCCCAGTAGCATGCCCACCATGTCCTACTGCATGAACTGTGGACCAACCCCTACATACTGCTGGGATGAAGGGATAACTATAGGGATACTTATCAGATATCACTCGCATAATGTTAGGAAGAGGATAGAATAAAAGAAGGGGGGTGTAGAAGCATGGATGCCATGGAATGTGTGAAGTCTGAAACTCTGTGTGCCCATACTATCCCTGCCTGCAAACCCAGTAATGGGTGACTACAAACTTGCTCATACACCACAATGTGAAGGGGAACTGACCAGATATATGAGTCCTGCCTCTGGGTAACCTGTGTGAATCTGTACAGCTGAGAGGTATGGCCACAGCAGGATATGGCCATTCTGTTATATTGATAAAAGTACAAGCAGGGGATCCTCAGCCACCACAGTACCAAGGTGCTGGCGCATTTACACAGATCCATCAGCAAGTGTCTGCAGCTCCCCCTCTAGAATGGCATGAGTGTACAAGAATAGGCTGCAGATCACAATATTGGACACAGCTTCATTCATCTTGTATCCCCCAGGAAATTACTGTGAGCAAATAAGTATATCTGTCAGTAGTTGACATAATACATCACAGTGTAAAACAGTGCATATGTCTGAATATCTCTGCTAACACCAATGCCATGTAGCACAAGCAGCACAGACACAGTTACACTATCCCACTATCCTTTGCCCATTGTGACTCCATATTGTCAACCTATCTACAGATATCCTGCAGAAACAGGTTGCTAGCTGTAGGTGTAGAACACAAATGACTGCACTGGAGTACAACCTACCTGTAGTGGATTCACACATTCAATACAGAAGGTCATACTGGGCATGTTCCCACACTTAAGTAATGAAGCCCATGTCTGACAACAACAGTGGACTATACATATTTGTCAGTCGTAGATTTCTGTGCATACACACCACATTGCACACCATTCATGCTTTGCACACACATCGGATAGGAATACACACATATATCCAAGGACAACACACTATAATAGGTCAAACATACACAAGCAGAGATGTGGGGAAGAGAGAGACAGATAGTGACAAAGAGCTTCCCATCATGAGGCCTGTCCCACCCACCACACATCCATTTGACCAATATCACATAATGTGCTGATGTCTATCACTGTAGACATTTGCTTCTGGTAGCCCTCAGCACTATAGTTTCTGTGGTGCTTGTGATAACTGTGTAACATGACAGTACAAGTCATTATTCATTTAGCAGTCATATACCTAGTCCTGTCAAATGTAACATGAAGGTTGTGTGTGGTTTTCCAGAGGAATGGTTTATGACCCATTCACACACACTGCACTCCCCATTGCCCTACTTTAGCAAGCCTGCTGATGTCATTCACCTTGAAATACACATTTGGATAAGAATCATCCCTATAAGCTCTGTGGCACATGCAATAACTGCATAATACTATAGAGTGACATACTAGTTAGGTAGGAGTTCTAATCCCAGACATGGCAACTGTGAAATTGCATGTGTGTGTGTAGGGATCAATGGTTTTGAGGCCATTCACAGACACTACACATCCAATGTCCCTGCTTTAGCAAGACTGCTGATGTCAGTCACCTTGAAATACACCTTTGGACAAAGATTAACTCTATAAGCTCTGTAGCGCATTCAATAACTGCATAATACTATAGTGTGGCATACTAGTTAGGTAGGAGTTTTAATCCCAGACATGGCAACTGTGAAACTCTGCATGAGTGTGTGTGATTTTTTTTGTATGTAGGGATTAATGGTTTTGAGGCCATTCACAGTCACTACACCTCCCATTGCCCTACTTTAGCAAGCCTGCTGATGTCAGTCACCTAGAAATACTCCCTTGGACAAGGTTCAGCTCTGTAAACTCATGTGCGATAACTACGTAATGCTATAGTGTGACATACTACTTAGGTAGGAGTTCTAATCCCAGACATGGCAACTGTGAAGCTGTGTGTTTGTGTGTGTGTAGAGAATAATGCTTTTGAGGCCATTCACAGTCACTACTCCTCCCATTGCCCTACTTTAGCAAGCCTGCTGATGTCATCTATCTTGAAATACACCTTTGGAGAAGGGCTAACCCTATAAGCTCCATGGTGCATGTCATAAATGTGGAACAATGTATTAGCAGTAACTACACTATTATGGGTTTGAATCTTATCTGTGGCAAGTGTTTGTGTGTGTACATATGTATGTGTGTACCTCAAAGACCGTGGCTGCATTTACAGCCAGTACACATCTCAGAACCTGACTTTAGCAGTCCTGCAGATATCATCCACCTTACAAGTATCTGTTGCGAAGCCTAAGCCATGTCAGGTCAGTGGTACATGTGGTAAATGTGTAACATAATAGTACTTAAAGGTTGTTAGATAGAGGTTTGAACCTCACCCCTGGCAAATTTTAATGTGTGATTAGGGTAAAATTATTTTTGGGATATCTCACCCACTACATCACCCAATGCCAGTATTTACAAGGTTTGGTGATGTTCCTCACCTTAGAAGTACCTTGGGACATCATCCATCCAATAACCTCCATGCCACATGTGATAAATGTGGTACACTGTTGTAGCAATACATAACTAGGTAGGGGTTTGCATCTCAGTACTAGCAAGTGTGTGTGTGTGTGTGTGTGTGTGTGTGTGTGTGTGTGTGTGTGTGTGTGTGTGCGTGTGTGTCTCTGTCATCAGTATCCTGTGTGGAGGTTGCTGTGATTGTGTAATGACAGGATACATTGTGGGGTGGGTTTTGATAAATTATTATATTGAGGATCTACTATATGTCACAATGACCACCTTACAAGGACAACAAATGTCAAACAGAAGAGAGGCCGGTGTAGACAATCCATAGCCCTACATGTGGCATTATAGATCAGTGAACAATATAGGCAACCCTTGTATTACTCAGAGAACACTCTCCACCAATGTCTCATGCAAAAACACACTTGGCTAGGCAACAACCACTATATTGGTAGTTCCCTGCATATTGCCCAGAGATAGTAACTGTGGTGTGATTGCAGTGGACTACATGCTTGTTGACCACAACACTGCCCCTGACATGTACTGTGATGTGTAATATCTCCTGACTGTGTATTATCCAGCAAGTAAAAGGACATGGCACCCTGTTCCATCCCTACAATAGGCAAATAAATGCTTACAGTGGTCCTTTGCTATGTTCCCCACTGGACGCTTGCAACAATTGTAGAGTCTGCAAATGTAATTCACAAAGAGAATACCATGCCTTATACACATGTCCTGTATGGAAAGATGCCACTAACTCCACTGAATACCTGTATCATGCTGTCAATGTAGTTGCAGGCCGACCTCAGTTCCATAGCCAGATCTCACCAAATGAGGTCAGGAAGGCCACATCACATGATAACAATCTGTCCACACAACATGCCCCAGAGACCACAAGTACACTTCCACATGTCACAGAACATGCATGCGGGACATGTGCACAACCCAGACACTGTCCATGTTATGGAATATAGATCACATACATGGCAAGCATTGCACAGCACTGGCCACCCACAATAGTAACCCAGATGAGTGGATGGTGAATACAATACCCACCTGTGTGGGCCAAACCAGGGACTACACCCCTGAGCCACACTGGAGACCATTGTCATGTGGCCTGATGCCAAGGTATTCCCTTTGCCTAGCCTTGTACAGCCTTCAGGCACAGTCAACTACTACACACCTGTGAAGCAATGAACCCATGCATCTCAGTACTGGCAAGTGTGTGTGTGTGTGTGTGTGTGTGTGTGTGTGTGTGTGTGTGTGTGTGTGTGTGTAGAGTAATGATTTTGAAGCAATTCACACTCACTACACCTCTCATTGCCCTACTGTAGCATGCCTCCTGATGTCAGTCACCTTGAAATAGCCCTTTGGCCATATATCACCCTGATAAGCTTGGTGGCATGTGTGATAACTTTGTAATACTGTAGTGTAGCAAAATAGTTAGGTAGGAGTTCTAATCCTGACCCTGCTAACTGTGATAATGTGGGTGATTCCCTGAGAGAGTGTGGGTGTGTCTTCCTTGACACCTCCTTTTGTGGACAGTCACATATACACTACACTTCCCTTATCTCTCCTTTATCTCTGTTGCTGATGTCACTCACCTTCAAAGATACCTCAACAACATGTAAGCTCCGTGGCACATGCAATAACTGCATAACAATGTAATAGCAATACATAGTCAGGTAGGGGTTTGAAACTCAGTACTAGTAAGTGTGTGTTTGTGTGTGTGTTATCAGTGTCCTGTTGGGCTGATTGTGTAATGCCAGGAAACATTGCAGTGTGGGTTTTGCTACATCACTATATTGAGGAGCTACATGCCCCATTGTTGATATTACAAGGCCAACATTTTCCAAACATTGTAGAGATTGTTGTCGACAGTCCTCAGCCATAAATGTGTACAACCATGTGCAATTACCATGTGACAGTATGGATTAGTACACAATATAGGCAACCGTCAAAATGCCCAGATACCACTCTCCACCCATGGATCATACACAAACATGCTTGGCTCTTACTCTCCTACTCCTTTCCTTTCTTACTTTATCTCTGTTGCTCTCTCATACTCCCTCTCTGGTGGATGTGGAGCAGTACATCTGCTTTTCTTAGGCACCCGCTTGAGTTTTGTAAGTGATGCTCATGATCAGCTGATGGCCTGTGCATGAATTGCAATCCACCACTAGCTGATTGCATGTGGAACAGCTGTGGTATCATTCCTATAGCCAATTTCATGGAAACACACTCCTATAACTAAGCACTTCAAGTGGGTGTTGGCCTTATTCCTTCACTGTGAGCAGGACTTCATGTAGGTTTTTGACAAACAGCATCACAGACAATAGTTGGATATACCTCTTACAACATACACTGTAGAGACAGGCCAACAACGAGGAGGAGGATGTTCCAGACATGGGGACAGAATGTAAGCATTGCTCTTATACATTTGAAGTAATGTTGGTTTAACAGGGTTTGTGTGGATATGGCTGTTCTACATGATTTAATATCTGGCATGACAGTTTTGTGTGGTTAAAGAAACTCTCACCTGTAGGGCTATCTGCAGACTGGCCAGAGTTTGGTGTCTTACATGTGTTGTGTTACTCACACATTTCCTATCTTTAGAAATGCAGTAGCATACTCTGATGATTGCAGTCAGTACATGGTGACATCCATGTGAGTTATTGACTTCATATCCTTCAGAAGACATATGTCACAACAAACCCTGTTATACCAGAAAATGTATGAGTTTATCATAGAAACATGTCAATATTGGCCCTGTGTTTGTGCCTCCAACCTCAAGTCTGTCAAACTTTGTACGTATGTCATGCAGTAAGAGGTGCATATGTTCAGTACATCATTATTTACTGACATCATACCTGATAACAAGCCAGTGAGATATCAGACTGCTAGACATGCTATGTATAGTAGGCCTTATATTTAAGGATAAAACCTAGACATTCTGTTGTAGTATGTACAGTAGTGAGGTCTGTGTACTTATGGTGATTGTTGACAGAGTGTTTATTGTGAATATGCATCTTGGCCTGTGTACAGACTGTTGTAGATGTCATTGTTCTTGGTCCTGTTCTTGGTACTGTTCTATCTGATGTTGCATGCTGTTGCAGAGTATGGCACCCTATCAGCGTACATGTTTGTAGGGCCAGACCGACACATGCCCCATACCACAGTCAGGCATCGGAATACACTGTGTATTTGACCAGTATATGTAGGGTTGGTGGGTGAGTGGCACATATGAGGATGGTGTTTTTCACATAGTCCATATAGTGTAATATTAATGAGGCTTACCATATGTGACTGTGGCTATGTTCAGATTGGTTGTGGGTATGCACTGTTACACAGGTGTCTGTTACTTCATGCTGCTACATGCCTGTAGAGCCTGTTATATTTGCAAGTATATGTGTATTCCCCCATATGAAATGTAGGCCAGTGTTGTGGCATTCTGCCTGAAGTTTGCACAGTGCTTTGTGACATGCCCAGCACTTCAGTGTATTTACCCAGTGTGATGTTATGTCCAGATATTATTCAGATGTACTGCTGCCGGACCACCATAACTGTTGTGTATTTCTGACAAAGCAGTGGGATGCTGTACAGATATATGTCACTAACTAGTGGGCAGTATGTGGGCTTATGACCTCTGCTCCTCCAGTTA